>NW_027521463.1:0-81321 GCF_052094955.1 Ictidomys tridecemlineatus
GCTCTCTGTGACGATCCTTCTGCACCTCAGTATCCAACCTCTGCTCTCTGCAACGATCCTTCTGCACCACAGTTTCCAATCTCTGCACTCTGTAATAGTCCTTCTACAACTAGTCTCCAAACTCTTCTCTCTGTACGAATCCTTCTGCACCTCAGTCTCCCACCTCTGCTCTCTGTAACAGTCCTTCTGCACCTCAGTCTTCAACCTCTGCTCTCTCTAACAGGCTTACTGCACCCCAGTCTCCAACCTCATTTCTCTGCAACGATCCTTCTGAAACTCAGTCTTCAACCTCTGCTCTCTGCAACAGTTATTCTGCACCCGAGTCTCCAGACTCTTCTCTCTGTAAATCCTTTTGCATCCCTTTCTCCAACCTCTCCTCTTTGTAACAGTCCTTCTGCATCGCAGTATCCAAACTCAGCTCTCTGTAAAAGTCCTTCTGCCCCTCAGTCTCCAACCATTGCTCTCTGTAATGGTTCTTCTGCACCCTAGTCTCCAACATCTGCTCTCTACAACGGTCCTTCTGCACCAAAGTCTCCAAAGTCTGCTCTCTATAAGGGTCGTTCTGCACCTCAATTGCCAACCTCTGCTTTCTGTAGCAGTCCTTGTAAGCCTCAGTCTGAAACCTTTGCTGTCTGCAACAATCCTTCTGCACCACAGTCTCAAAAGTGTGCTATCTGTAACAATCCTTCTAAACCCCAGTCTCCAACTTCTGCTCTCTGTATCAGGTCTTCTTCACCCCAGTCTCCAGACTCTGCTCTTCATAACAGGCCTTGTGCTCCCAAGTCTCTAACCTCTTCTCTCTGCAACGATTCTTCTGCACCTCAGTATCCAACCTCTGCTCTCTGCAACAGTTTTTCTAATGCGCAGTATCCAACCTCTGATCTCTGCAATGATCCTTCTGCATCCAAGTCTCCAACAACTGCTTTCTGCAATAGTCCTTCTGCACCCCAGTCTCCATCCTCTGCTCTCTGCTACAGTACTTCTTTACCCCAGTCTCCAACCTCTGCTCTCTGCAACATTTCATCTGCACCCAAGTCTCCAACCTGTGCTCTGTGTAACTGACCTGTTGCACCCCAGTCTCCAACTCCTTCTCTCTGTAGCGATCCTTCTGCACCTCATTCTCCAACCTCTGCTCTCTGCAACGATCCTTCTGCACCCCAGTCTCCATCCTCTGCTCTCTGTAAGAATCCTTTTGCACCCTAGTCTCCAACCTCTCCTTTCTGTAAAAGTCATTCTGCACTTCAGTCTCCAAACTCTGCTCTCTGAAAAAGTCCATCTGCACCCATGTCTCCAAACTCTGTTCTCAGTAACAGTTCTTCTGCACCCCAATCTCCAAACTCTGCTCTGTGCAGCACGTTTTCTGCACCTCAGTCTCCAACCTCTGCTCTCTGTAAGATCCTTGTGCAACCCATTCTCCAAACGCTGCTCTCTGTAACAGTCTTCTGCACCCAGGTCTCCAAACACTGCTTTCTGGAACAAGCCTTCTGCACCCCAGTCGTCAACCTCTGCTCTCTGTAACAGACTTTCTGCACCCCAGTCTCCAACCTCTGCTCTCTGCAACAGTCCTTCTGAACCTCAGTCTCCAAGCTATGCTCTCTGCTACAGTACTTCTGTTCCCCAGTCCAACACCTGCTCTCTATATCAGTCCTTTTGCAACTCAGTCTCCAACCTCTGCTCTCTGCAATGCTTCTTCTGCACCCCAGTCTCCAACCTGTGCTCTCTGCAACGATCCTTCTGCACCGCAGTCTCTAAACTCTGCTCTCTGCAACAGTCCTTCTGCACCTCAGTCTGAAAATTCGGCTCTCTGCAAAAATCATTCTGCACCCGAGTTTCCAAACTTTGTTCTCTGTAACTGTCCTTCTGATTCTCAGTCTACTAAATGCTCTCTGTAAGATCTTTCTGCAACCCAGTCACGAAATTGTGCTATCTTTAACAGTCCTTCTTCATGTCAGTCTCCAAATTCTGCTCTCTGTAACAGGCCTTCTACACCCCAGTCTCCAATCTCTGCTCTCTGTAACAGGCCTTCTGCACCCCAGTCTCCTACCTGTTCTCTCTGCAACGATCCTTCTTAATCTCAGTCTCGAACCTCTGCTCTGTTCAACAGTCCTTCTGCACCCCAGTCGCCAACTTCTGCTCTCTTTAACAATCTTTCTGCACCTCAGTCTCCAACCTTTGCTCTCTGCAACGCTTCTTCTGCACCCCAGTCTCCACAATCTGTCCTCTGCAACAGTCCTTCTGCACCCCAGTCTCCAACCTCTGCTCTCTGCAACAGTCCTTCTGAACCCGAGTCTCCAAGCTCTGCTCTCTGCTACAGTACTTCTGCACCCCAGTCTCCAAAACCTGCTCTCTATATCAGTCCTTTTGGACCTCAGTCTCGAACCTCTGCTTTCTGCAGCAGTCCTTTTACACCCCAGTAACCAAAATCTTCTCTGTGTAATGATCCTTCTGCACCTTAGTTTCCAACCTCTGCTCTCTGCAACAATCCTTCTGAACCCCAGTCTCCAACCTCTGATCTCTGTATCAGTCCTTCTGCAACACAGTCTCCAAACTCTGCTCTCTGCAAAAGTCCTTATGCACCCAAGTCTCCAAACTCTGCTGTCTGCAACATTACTTCTGCACCCAGTCTCTAAGCTGTACTCTCTGTAACATTCCTTCTGCACCCCAGCCTCCAACATCTGCTCTCTACTAGGATCCTTCTTCTACCCAGTCTCCAAACTCTGTTCTCTGTAAAAGTTTTTTTGTATTGCAGTCTACAACCTCTTCTCTTTGTAACGGTCCATGTGCTCCCCAATTGCCAACCTCTGCTTTCTGTCACAGTCCTTCTGCACCCCACTCTCCAAACTCTTCTCTCTGCAACGATCTTTCTACACCTCAGTCTCCAACCTCTGCTCTCTGTAAAAGTCTTTCTGCACCTCAGTCTCCATCCTTTGCTCACTGTAATTATCCTTCTGCACCCCAGTCTCCAATCTCTGTTCTCTGTAGCAATCTTTCTGCACCTCTGTCTCCAACGTCTGCTCTCTGGATACGTCCTTCTGCACCCAAGTCTGCCACATCTGCTCTCTAAAACGGTCCTTCTACACCCCAGTCTCCAAACTC
The DNA here is from genome assembly GCF_052094955.1 of Ictidomys tridecemlineatus. Classification (NCBI taxonomy): domain Eukaryota; kingdom Metazoa; phylum Chordata; class Mammalia; order Rodentia; family Sciuridae; genus Ictidomys; species Ictidomys tridecemlineatus. The sequence goes on from NW_027521463.1 coordinate 3,097, forward strand.
TGCTCTCTGTAACAGTCCTTCTGTACGGCAGTCTCCAACCTCTTCTCTCTATAATGGTCCTTCTGCACCCCAATTTCCAACCTCTGCTCTCTTTAACAGTCCTTCTAAGCCACAGTCTGAAACTTCTGCTCACTGCAACAATCTTTCTAAACCCCAGTCTCCAAACTTTGCTATCTGTAACAATCCTTCTGCACCCCAGTTTCCAACATCTGCTCTCTGTAACAGGTCTTATGCAACCCGTCTTTAAACTCTGCTCTCTGTAACAGGCCTTCTGCACCCTAGTCTCCAAGCTCTGCTCTCTGTAACAGGCCTTCTGCATCTCAGTCTCCAACCTTTTCTCTCTGCAACGGTTCTTCTGCACCCCTGTCTCCACCCTCTGTTCTCTACAACAATCCTTCTGCACCCCAGTCTCCAACCTCTTCTCTCTGCAACGATCCTTCTTCACCTCAGTCTCTGAACTCTGCTCTCTGAAACAGTCCTTCTGGACCCCAGTCTCCCAACTCTGCTCACAGTAACAATCCTTCTTCACCCCAGTCTCCAACCTCTTCTCTCTGCAACGGTTCTTCTGCACCCCAGTCTCCACCCTCTGTTCTCTACAACAGTCTTTCTGCACCCCGGTCTCCAAACTTTGCTCTCTGTATAAGTCCTTCTCTACTGCAGTCTCCAACGTCTGCTCCCTGTATCAGTCCTTCTTAACCCCATTCTCAAAATTCTGCTTTGTGTATCAGTTCTTCTGCATCCCAGTCTCCAACCTCTGCTCTTTGTATCAGTCCTTTTGCACCTCAGTGTCCAACCTCTCTTCTCTGCAGCTGTCCTTTTACACCCCAGGAACCAAACTCTGCTCTGTGTAACGATCCTTTTGCACCATAGTTTCCAACCTCTGCTCTATGCAATGATCTTTCTGCACCACAGTATCCAACCTCTGCTCTCTGTGTCAGTCCTTCTGCACCTCAGTCTCCAAACTCTGCTCTCTGCATCAGTCCTTATGCACCCAAGTCTCCAAACTCTGCTCTCTGCAACATTTCTTCTGAACCCCAGTCTCCAACCTGTGCTCTCTGTAACTGTCCTTCTGCATCTCAGTCTCCAAACTCTGCTCTCTGTAACAGTCATTCTGAACCCAAGTCTCCGACATCTGCTCTCTGCAAAGATCCTTCTTCTACCCAGTCTCCAAACTCTGCTCTCTTTAAAAGTCCTTTTGTATCACAGTCTCATACCTCTTCTCTTTGTTAGGGTCCATCTGCACCCCAATTGCCAACCTCTGCTTTCTATAAAAGTCCTTTTGTACCTCAGACTCCAACCTCTTCTCTCTGTAACAGTTTTTCTAAGCCTCAGTCTGAAACCTCTGCTCTCTACATCGATCCTTCTACACCCCAGTCTCCAAAGTGTGCTATCTGTAACAATCCTTCTGCACCCAAGTCTCCAACATCTGCTCTCAGTAGCAGGTCTTCTGCAACCCAGTCTCCAAACTCTGCTCTCTGTAACAGTCCTTCTGCACCTCAGTCTCCAACATCATAACTGTGCAACGGACCTTCTTCTCCCCAGTCTCCAACCTCTGATCTCTGCAAGGATAATTCTGCATCCCAGTCTCCAATGTCTGCTCTCTGCAACAGTCCTTCTTAACCCCAGTCTCTAACCTCTCCTCTCTGCTACAGTCCTTCTGCATCCCAGTCTCCAACCTTTTCTCTCTGCAACATTTCTTCTGAAACCCAGTCTCCAACCTGTGGTTTCTGTAACTATCCTACTGCACCCTGGTCTCCAAAATCTGCTCTCTGTAGCGATCCTTCTGCACCTCAGTCTCAAACTTCTGCTCTCTGTAACTATCTTTCTGCACCCCATTCTCCAAACTCTGCTCTCTGCAACAGTCCTTCTGCACCCTATACTCCAAGCTCTTCTCTCTTTAACAGTCCTTCTGCACATCAGTGTCAAAAATCTGCTCTCTGTAACAATCCTTCTGCACCTCAGTCTCCAAACTCTGCTCTCTGCAATGATCCTTCGGCACCACAGTCTCCAACCTCTGCTCTCTCTAACAGTTCTTTTGAACCCCAATCTCCACACTCTGCTCTCTGAAACACTCCTTCTGCACCCCAGTCTCCAAACTATACTCTCTGAAACTATCTTTCTGCACCAAAGTCTCCGACCTCTGCTCTCTGTAACAGTCCTTCTGCACCCCAGACTCCAACATCTGCTCCCTGCAACGGTTTTTCTGCACCCCAGTCTCTAAACTCTGCTGTCTGTAACAGTCCTTCTGTACCGCAATCTCCAACCTCTTCTCTCTATAACGGTCCTTCTGCACCCCAATTGAGAACCTCTGCTTTCTGTAACAGTCCTTCTGCACCTCCGACTCCAACCTCTGCTCTCTGTAACAGTCCTTCTATTCCTTAGTCTGAAACCTATTCTCTCTGTATCGATCCTTCTACACTCCAGTCTCCAAACAATGCTATCTGTAACAATCCTTCTGCACCCCAGTCTCTAACATCAGCTCTCTGTAACAGGTCTTTTGCAACCAAGTCTCTAAACTCTGCTCTATGTAAAAGGCCTTCTGCACCCCAGTCTGTAACCTCTTCTCTCTGAAACGATTTTTCTTCACACCAGTCTCCGATATCTGCTCTCTGTAACAGGTCTTCTGCAACCCAGTCTCTAAACTCTGCTCTCTGCAACAGTCCTTCTGCACCGCAGCCTTCAAACTCTGCTCTCTGTAAGATCCTTCTGTACCCCATTCTCCAAACTTTGCTATCTGTATCAGTCAATTTGCACCTCAGTCTTCAATGTCATTACTCTGCAACGGCCCTTCTGCACCCCAGTCTTCAACCTCTGTTCTCTGCAACAGTCCTTCTGCACCCCAGTCTTTAAACTCTACTTTCCATATCAGTTATTCTGCATCCCAGAATAAAACCTCTGCTCTCTGTTACACTCCTTCTGCACCTCAGTCTCCAACCTCTGCTCTCTGCAAAAGTCCTTTTATACCCCAGTTTCCAACCTCTGCTCTCTGCTACAGTCCTTCTGCACCCCAGACTCCAACCACTGCTCTCTGCAATATTTCTTCTGCACCCCAGTCTCCAACCTGTGCTCTCTGTAACCATCCTACTGCACCCCGGTCTTCAAACTCTGCTCTCTGTAGCGATCATTCTGCATGTCAATCTCAAACCTCTGCTCTCTGCAACAGTCCTTCTGAACCCCAGACTCAAACATCTGCTCTCTGTAACAGTCCATCTGCACATCACTGTCTAACATCTGCTCTGTAAAATCTTTCTGCACCTCAGTCTCCAACATCTGCTCTCTGTAACGATCCTTCTGAAGCTCATCTCCAAATTCAGCTCTCTGTAACATGCCTTCTGCACCACAGTCTCCAACCTCTGCTCTCTGTAACAGTTCTTCTGAACACCAATCTCCAAACTCTGCTCTCTGTAACACTGCTTCTGCACCCCAGTCTCCATCCTCTGCTCTCTGTAAGAATACATTGACACCCCAGTCTGCAACATCTCCTCTCTGTTAAAGTCTTCTGCACATCAGTCTCCAACCTCTGCTCTCTTTAACAGTCCTTCTGCACCCCAGTCTCCAAAATCTGCTCTCTGCAATGATCCTTCTTCTCCACAGGCTCCAACCTCTGCTCACAGCATCGGTTCTTATACACCCCAGTTTCCAAACTCTGCTCTCTGTAACAGTCCTTTTGCACCTTAGTCTTCAAACTCTGCTCTCTGCAACAGTCCTTATGCACCCCACTCTCCAACCTCTCCTCTCAGTAACAGTTCTACTGCACCCCAATATCCAAAATCTGCTCTCTGTAACACTCTCTCTGCACTCTAGTCTCCAAACCCTACTCTCTGTAAAACTCCTTCTGCACCTCCTTCACCAACCTCTGCTCTCTGTAAGATCCTTCTGCCTCGCATTCTCCAAACGCTGCTCTCTGTAACAGTCCTTCTGCACCCAAGACTCTAAACTATGCTCTCTGTAACAGGCCTTCTACACCCCAGTCTTCAACCTCTGCTCTCTTTAAGAGGCCTACTGCACCCCAGTCTCCAACCTGTGCTCTCTGCAACGATCCTTGTGCACCCCAGTCTCCAAACTCTGCTGTCAGTAACAGTCATTTTGCACCCCAGGATCCAAAATCTGCTCTCTGCAACAGTCCTTCTGCACCTCAGTCTGAAAACTCGGCTCTGTGCAACAATTCTTCTGCACCCCAGTATACAACCTTTGCTCTCTGTAATAGTCCTTCTGAACATCAGTCTCCAAAATGCTCTCTGTAAGATCTTTGTGCAACCCAGTCTCGAAATTGTGCTATCTGTAACATTCCTTCTGTACCCCAGTTTCCAAACTCTGCTCTCTGTAACAGGCCTTCTGGACCCTAGTCTCCAAGCTCTGCTCTCTGTAACAAGCCTTCTGCATCTCAGTTTCCAACCTTTTCTCTCTGCAACGGTTCTTCTACACCCCAGTCTCCACCCTCTGTTCTCTACAACAATCCTTCTGCACCCCAGTCTCCAACCTCTTCTCTCTGCAATGATCCTTCTTCACCTCAGTCTCTGAACTCTGCTCTCTGAAACAGTCCTTCTGGACCCCAGTCTCCCAACTCTGCTCACTGTAACAATCCGTCTGCATCTCAGTCTCCGACCTCTTCTCTCTGCAATGGTTCTTCTGCACCCCAGTCACCACCCTCTGTTCTGTACAACAGTAATTCTGCACCCCGGTCTCCAAACTTTGCTCTCTGTAAAAGTGCTTCTCTACCGCAGTCTCCAACCTCTGCTCCCTGTAACGGTCCTTCTTAACCCCAGTCTCCAACCTCTGCTCTCTGTAACAGTCCTTTTGCACCTCAGTGTCCAACCTCTGTTCTCTGCAGCTGTCGTTTTACACCCCAGAAACAAAACTCTGCTCTGTGTAACGATCCTTCTGCACCATAGTTTCCAACCTCTGCTCTCTGCAATGATCCTTCTGCACCCCAGTATCCAACCTCTGCTCTCTGTATCAGTTTTTCTGCACCACAGTCTCCAAACTCTTCTCTCTGCAACATTTTTTCTGCATCCCAGTCTTCAACCTGTGCTCTCTGTAACTGTCCTTCTGCACCCCAGTCTCCAACATCTGCTCTCTGCAACGATCCTTCTTCTACCCAGTCTCCAAACTCTGCTCTCTTTAAAAGTCCTTTTGTATCGCAGTCTCCAACCTCTTCTCTTTGTTACGGTCCATCTGCACCCCAATTGCAATTTTCTGCTTTCTATAAAAGTCCTTTTGTACCTCAGACTCTAACCTCTCCTGTCTGTAACAGTCCTTCTAAGCCTCAGTCTGAAACCTCTGCTCTCTACATCGATCCTTCTACACCCCAGTCTCCAAAGTGTGCTATCTGTAACAATCCTTCTGCACCCAAGTCTCCAACATCTGCTCTCAGTAGCAGGTCTTCTGCAACCCAGTCTCCAAACTCTGCTCTCTGTAACAGTCCTTCTGCACCTCAGTCTCCAACATCATAACTGTGCAAAGGACCTTCTGCTCCCCAGTCTCCAACCTCTGCTCTCTGCAAGGATAATTCTGCATTCCAGTCTCCAACGTCTGCTCTCTGCAACAGTCTTTCTAAACCCCAGTCTCCAAACTCTGCTCTCTGCTACTGTCCTTCTGCATCCCAGTCTCCAACCTGTGCTCTCTGCAACATTTCTTCTGCAACCCAGTCTCCAACCTGTGCTTTTTGTAACTATTCTACTGCACCCTGGTCTCCAAACTCTGCTCTCTGTAGCGATCCTTCTGCACCTCAGTCTCAAACTTCTGCTCTCTGTAACGAACTTTCTGCACCCCATTCTCCAAACTCTGCTCTCTGTAACAGTCCTTCTGCACCCTATACTCCAGGCTCTTCTCTCTTTAACAGTCCTTCTGCACATCAGTGTCCAAAATCTCTCTCTGTAACAATCCTTCTGCACCTCAGTCTCCAACCTCTGCTTTCTGAAATGATCCTCGGCACCACAGTCTCCAACTGCTTCTTTCTCTAACAGTTCTTCTGAAACCCAATCTCCAAACTCTGCTCTCTGTAACACTCCTTCTGCACTTCAGTCTCCATCCTCTACTCTCTGTAAGAATCCTTTGACACCCCAGTCTCCAACCTCTTTTCTCTGTAAAAGTCCTTCTGCACCTCAGTATCCAAACTCTGCAATCTGTAACGGTCCTTCTTCACCCCAGTCTCCAACCTCTACTCTCTGAAACGATCTTTCTGCAACTCAGTCTCCAACCTCTGCTCTCTGTAACAGTCCTTCTTCACCCCAGTCTCAAACATCTGCGCTCTGCAATGATCCTTCTTACCCCCAGTTTCCAACCTCTGCTCTCTGTAACAGTCTTTCTGCACCTCATTCTCCAAACTCTACTCTCTGCAACAGTCCTTCTGCACCCCAGTCTCCAACCTCTGCTCTCGGTGACAGTTTTTCTGCACCCCAATCTTTAAATTCTGCTCTCTGTAACACTCCTTCTGCACCCCAGTCTCCACACTCTGATCTCTGTAACTATAGTTCTGGACCTCAGTCTCCAACCTCTGCTCTCTGTATCAGTTCTTCTGAGCCTCCATCTCCAAATTTGTTCTCTGCAATAGTCCTTCTGCACCCCTGTTCCAAACTCTGCTACCTGCAACATTTCTTCTTCTCTCCAGTCTCCGAAGTGTGCTTTCTGTAACTTTGTTTCTTACCCAAGTCTCCACCCTCTGCTCTCTGAAACTATACTTCTGCACCTCAGTCTCCAAACTCTGATCTCTGCAACGATCCTTCTGCACCTCAGGTTCCAACGTTATCTCTCTGCTATGATCCATCTGCATCCCAGTTCTTAAGCTCTTCTCTCTGTAACATTCCTTCTGAACCTCAGTCTCCAACCTCTCCTCTTTGTACCAATTCTTCTGCACCTAAGTCTCCAACCTCTGCTCTCTGTAACAGGCCTTTTACACCCCAGTCTCAAACCTCTGCTCTCTGTAACAGTTCTTCTGCACCACAGTCTCGAACCTCTGCTGTATGTAACAGTCCTTCTGCACCCGAGTCTTCAACTTCTGCTCTCTGTAACAATCTTTCTGCACCTCAGTCCCCAACCTCTGCTCTCTATACAGTTATTCTGCACCCCAGTCTCAAAACTCTGCTGTCTGTATCACTCCTTATGAATCCCAGTCTCCATCCTCTGCTCTCTGTAAGAATCCTTCTGCACCCCGGTCTCTAACCTCTGCTCTCTGTAAAAGGTCTTCTGCACCTCAGTCTCCAACCTCTGCTCTCACTAACGGTCCTTCTGCACACAAGTCTCCAAACTCTGCTCTCTGTAATTATCCATCTGCAACTCAGTCTCGAACCTCTGCTCTCTGTAACAGTTCTTCTGCACCGTAGTTTCCAACATCTCCTCTCTGAAAGTATCCTTCTTCTACCCAGTCTCCAACCTCTGCTCTCTGTAACAGTCCTTTTGTGTTGCAGTCTCCAACCTCTTCTCCTTGTAACGGTCCTTCTGCTCCCCAATTGCCAGCCTCTGCTTTCTGTAACAGTCTTTCTGCACCCCAGTCTCCAAACTCTTCTCTCTGCAACGATCCTTCTGCACCTCAGACTCCATCCTCTGCTCCCTGAAACAGTCCTTCTGCACCCCAGTCTCCAGACTCTGATCCCTGGAAGATCATTTTTCATCCCAGTCTCCAAACTCTGCTCTTTGTAGCAGTTCTTCTGAACCCCAGTATCCAAACTCTGCTCTCTTTAAAAGTCCTTCTGCACCTCAGTCTCCAACATTTGCTCTCTGTAATGGTCCTTCTTCAGCCCAGTCTCCAACCTCTGCTCTCTGTAACAATCCTTCTGCACCTCAGTCTGCAACGTCTGCTCTCTGTAACAGTCCTTCTCCACCCCAGTCTCCAACATCTGCTTTCTGCAACTGTTCTTCTGCACCCCAGTCTCTAAACTCTTCTCTCTGTAACAGTTCTTCTGTACCGCAGTCTCCAACCTCTTGTCTCTATAATGGTCATTCTACACTAGAATTGCCAACCTCTGCTTTCTGTAACAGTCCTTCTGAGCCTCATTCCAAACTCTGCTCTCTTTTACAGTCCTTCTAAGCCTCAGTCTGAAAACTCTGCTCTCTTCAACGATCCTTCTGAACCCCAGTCTCCAAAATGTGCTATCAGTAAGAATCCTTTCGCACCCACGTCTCCAACCTCTGCTCTCTGTAAAAGGTTTTTTGCAACCCAGTCTCAAACTCTGTTCTTGGAAACACGCCTTCTGCATCCCAGTCTCTAACCTCTTCTCTCTGCAACGATCCTTCTGCACCTCAGTCTCTAAACTCTGCTATCTGCAACAGTCCTTCTGCACCCCAGTCTCCAGGCTCAGCTCTCTGTAAGATCCATTTGCATCCCAGTCTCCAACCTCTGTTCTCTGCAACAGTCCTTCTGCACCCCAGGCTCCAAAATCTCCTCTCTGTAACAGTTCTTCTGTACCGAAATCTTCAACCTCTGCTGTTTCTAACAGTCCTTCTTCACCCAAGTCTCCAAACTCTATTTTCCATATCAGTTATTCCGCACCCCAGTCTCCAACTTCTGCTCTCTGTAACAGTCCTTCTGCACCTCAGTCTCCAATCTCTGCTCTCTGCGACAGTCCTTCTACAATCCAGTCTCTAACATCTTCTCTCTGCAACAGTCCTTCTACACCCTAGTCTCCAACCTCTGCTCACTGCTACAGTCCTTCTGCACCACAGTCTCCAAACTCTGCTCTCTGTAACAGGCCTTCTTCACCCCAGTCTCCAACCTCTGCTCTCTACAACAGACCTTCTGCCCCAAGTTACCAAAATCTGCTCTCTGCAACAGTCTTTCTGCGCCCCAGTCTCCATCATCTGCTCTAAGCAACAGTACTTCTACAGTCCAGTTTCCAAACACTGCTTCCTGCAACGATCCTTCTGGACCCCAGGCTTCAAAGTCTGCTCTCTGCAGAGTTCTTCTGCAGCAGAGTCTCCAACCTTTGATTTTTGTTACAATCCTTCTGCACCTCAGTCTCCAAATTCTTTTCTCTGCAAGGGTCCTTCTGCAAATCAGTCTCCAACCTCTACTCTCTGTAACAGTTTTTCTGCACCTCAGTCTGCAACCACTGCTCTCTCTAAGATTCTTCTGCAACCCAGTCTAAAAACTCTGCTCTTTAACAGTGCTTCTGAACACCACTCTTCATCCTCTGCTATCTGCAACGATCCTTCTTCACCAAAGTCTCCAACCTATGCTGTCTGCAACAGTCCTTCTGAACCCCAGTCTCCAACATCTGCTCTCTCCAACAGTCCTTCTGCCCCTCAGTCTTAAAACTCTGCTCTCAGCAAAGACCCTTCTGCACCCCAGTCTCCTACTTCTGCTCTCTGTAACAGTACTTTGAACCTAATTCTCCTAACTCTGCTCTCTGTAAGATCCTTCTACAACCTAGTCTTTAAACCCTCCACTCTGTAAAAGTCCTTCTGCACAACAGTCTCCAACCTCTGCTCTCTGTAACAGTCTTTCTGCACCCCAGTCTCCAACATATGCTCTCTGCAACATTCCTTCTGTAGAACAGTCTCCAACGTCTGCTCTCTGCAAAAGTTCTTCTGCAGCCCAGTCTCCAACCTCTGCTCTCTGCAACAGTTCTTCTACACCTAAGTCTCCTACCTCTGTTCTCTGTAACAGTCATTCTGGACTCCAGTCTCCAACCTCTGCTTTCTGCAACAGTTCTTCTGTACCACAGTCTCTAACCTCTGCTCTCTGCAACCGTACTTCTGCACCCCAGTCCTCAAACTCTGCTCTCTGCAACGATCCTTCTGCACCCCAGTCTCCAAACTCTGCTCTCTGAAACATTCCTTCTCCAAACCAGTCTTTAACCTCTGCTTTCTGCAAGTGTCCTGCAGCACCCCAGTCTCCAACCTCTGTCCTCTGCAACAGTCCTTCTGCTCCCCAGTCTTCAACATCTGTTCTCTGTAACAGTCCTTCGGCAACCCAGTCTCCAAACTACGCTTTCTGTATCAGTCCTTCTGAACACCAGTCTCAAAACTCTGCTCTCTGTGTCCATCCTTCTGCACCTCAGTCTCCACCCTGTGCTCTCTGCAACATTCCTTCTACACCCCAGTCTCCAACCTCTGCTCTCTTTAACAGTTTTTCTAAACCACACTCTCCAAACTCTGGTGTTTGTAACGGTCCTTCTGCACCCCAATTTCCAACCTCTGCTTTCTGTAACAGTCCTTCTGAACCTCAGTATCCAAACTCTGCTCTTTCTAACATTATTCTACACCTCAGACTCCAACCTCTGCTCTCTAGAAAAGTCCTTCTGCACCTCAGTCTGCTCTCCTCTCTGCATGGTCCTTCTGCACCTCAGTCTTTAACCACTGTTCTCTGTAAAAGTCCAACAGCACCTCAGTCTCCAAAATCTTTTCTCCAAAAGATCCTTCAGAAACCCAGTCTCCAAACTCTGCTCTCTATAACAGTCCTTCTGCACCTCACTCTCCAAACTCTCCTCTCTGTAACAGGCCTTCTGGACGCCAGTCTCCCAACTCTGCTCTCTGTAGCAGGCCTTCTGCATCCCAGTCTCCATAATCTGCTCTCTGCAACGATCCTTCTGCACCCCAGTCTCCAACCTCTGATCTCTGCAACAGTCTATCTGCACTGCAGTCTCCAAATTCTGCTCTCGGTAAGATGCTTCTGCACCCCTGTATCCAACCTCTGCTCTCTTTAACAATCCTTCTGCATCCGAGTCTCCAACCTCTGCTCTCTGTAACAGGACTTCCGCACCTCAGTCTCAAACCTCTGCTCTCTGCAACAGTCCTTTTCCACACTAGTCTCAAACCTCTGCTCTCTACAACAGTTCTACTGAACACTAGTTACCAACATCTGCTCTCTGAAACAGTCCTTCTGCACCTCAGTCTCAAAACTTTGCTCTCTGCAATGACCCTTCTGCAACCCAGTCTTTAAACTCTGCACTTTGTACCTGTCTTTCTGCACAACAGTCTCCAACTTCTCTCTGTAACAGGACTTCTGCAACCAAGTCTCCAACCTCTGCTCTCTGTAACAGGCCTTCTGCACCCCAGTCTCCAACCTCTTCTCTCTGCATGATTCTTCTCCTCCCAAGTCTCCAACATATTCTCTCTGCAATTGTACTTTTCCAAACCAGTCTGCAAACTCTCCTCTCTGTAACATCCATCTGAACCCGTCTCCAACCTCTTCTTAGTGTAAGAGTGCTTCTGCACCCCAGTCTCCAAACGCTGCTGTCTGTAGCAGTCCTTACGCACCCCAGTCTCCAAACTCTGCTCTCTGTAACAACCCTTCTGCACCCCAGTCTCTAAAATCTGCTCTCTTCAACAGTTCTTCTGAACCCCGTCTCCAACCTCTGCTCTCTGTAAGATCCTTCTGCACTCCAGTTTTCAACTCTGCTCTCTGTAAAATTTCTTTTCCACCCCAGTTTCAAACCTCTGTCCTCTGCAACAGTCCTTCTGCTCCCCAGTCTCCGAGATCTGCTGTCTGTAACAGACCTTATGTACCCCAGTTTCCAACCTCTGCTCTCTGTAAGTGTCCTTCTGCAACCCAGTCTCCAACCTCTGTTTTTTTAATCAGTCCTTCAGAACCCCAGTCTCCAAACTCTGCTCTTTGTATCTATCCTTCTGCACCTCAGTTTTCAAACTGTGCTTTCTGTAACAGTCCTTCTGCACCCCAGTTTCCAACCTCTGCTCTCTGTAACAGTCCTTTTATACCACAGTCTCCAAACTCTGCTGTCTGTAACGGTCCTTCTGTACCCCAATTCCCAACGTCTGCATTCTGTTACAGTCATTCTGCACGTCAGTCTCTAAACTCTGCTCTCTGTAACAGTCCCTCTACACCTCAGTCTCCAACCTCTGCTCTCTGTAACAGTACTTCTGCACCTCAGTCTGAAACCTCTGCTCTCCACAATTCTTCTGCTCACCAGTCTCCAACCACTGCTCTCTGTAACAGTCCTCCTGTACCTCAGTCTCCAACATCTGTTCTCTGTAAGTTCCTTCAGCAAACCAGTCTCTAAATTCTGCTCTCTGTAACAGTTTTTCTGCACCCCAATCTCCAACCTCTCCTCTCTGTAACAGGCCTTCTTAACTCCAGTCTGAAAACTCTGCTCTCTATAGCAGGCCTTCTGCAACCCACTCTCCATGCCCAGATCTCGGCAATGATCCTTCTGCACCCCAGTCTCCAAACTTTGCTCTCTGCAAAGATCCTACTACACCCCAGGCTCCAACCTCTGATCTCTGCAACAGTCCTTCTGCACCTAAGTCTCTAACTTCTGCTCTCTGTAAGATCCTTCTGCACCCCTGTCTCCAAGCTCTGCAAATTGCAACGATCCTTCTGGACCCCAGTTTCTAAACTCTGTTCTATGTAACACGACTTCTGCACCTCAGTCTCCAACCTCTACTCTCTGCAACAGTCCTTTTGCACCCCAGTCTCTAACTTCTGCTCTGAGTGTCCTTCTGCACCTTAGTCTCTAAACTCTGCTCTCTGCAACAGTCCTTCTGAATCCAAGTCTTTAACCTCTGCTCTCTGCAAGAGTCCTTCTGCACTTTAGTCTCCAACCTCTGCTCTCTGCAACAGTCCTTCTTCACCCCAGTCTCCAAACTCTGCTCTCTGTAACAATCCTTCTGCACCTCAGTCTGCAAACTCTGTTCTCTGCAACAGTCCTTCTGCATGCCAGTCTTCAACCTCTACTCTCTGTAACAGTCCTTCTGCACCCCTGTCTCCAAACTCTGCTCTTTGCAATAATCCTAATGCACCCCAGTCTCCAACCTCTGATCTCTGCAACAGTCTATCTGCACCTCAGTCTCCAAATTCTGCTCTCGGTAAGATGCTTCTGCACCCCTGTATCCAACCTCTGCTCTCTGTAACAGGACTTCCGCACCTCAGTCTCAAACCTCTGCTCTTCAACAGTCCTTTTCCACAATAGTCTCAAACCTCTGCTCTCTACAACAGTCCTACTGCACACTAGTTACCAACATCTGCTGTCTGCAACAGGTTTTCTGCACCTCAGTCTTAAAACTTTGCTCTCTGCAACTACCCTTCTGCAACCCAGTCTTTAAACTCTGCACATTGGACCTGTCTTTCTGCACAACAGTCTCCAACTTCTCCTCTCTGTAACAGGACTTTTGCAACCCAGTCTCCAACCTCTGCTCTCTGTAACAGGCCTTCTGCACCCCAGTCGCCAAACTCTTCTCTTTGCAATGATTCTTCACCAAACAAGTCTCCAACATCTGCTCTCTGCAAATGTAATTTTGCAAACCAGTCTGCAAACTCTCCTCTCTGTAACATCCATCTGAACCCCAGTCTCCAACCTCTTCTCTGTGTAAGAGTCCTTCTGCACCCCAGTCTCCAAATGCTGCTCTCTGTAGCAGTCCTTCTGCACCTCAGTCTCCAAGCCATGCTCTCTGTAACAATCCTTCTGCACCCCAGTCTCTAAAATCTGCTCTCTTCAACAGTCCTTCTACACCCCAGTCTCCAAACTCTGCTCTCTGCAACGAACCTTCTGGTCCCCAGTCTTCAACGTCTGCTCTCTGCAACAGTCTTTCTGCAATACAGTCTTCAAACTCTGCTCTCTGTAAGATCCTTCTGCACTCCAGTTTTCAACTCTGCTCTCTGTGACAGTACTCCTGAACCTCAGTCTGAAACCTCTGCTCTCCACGATTCTTTTGCACCCCAATCTCCAGCCACTTCTCTCTGTAACAGTCCACCTGCACCTCAGTCACCAACATCTGCTCTCTGTAAGTTCCTTCAGCAAACCAGTCTCTAAATTCTGCTCTCTGTAACAGTTTTTCTGCACCCCAATCTCCAACCTCTCTTCTCTGTAACAGGCCTTCTTAACTCCAGTCTTAAAACTCTGCTCTCTTTAGCAGGATTTCTGCAACCCACTCTCCATGCCCTGCTCTCTGCAACGATCCTTCTGCACCCCAGACTCCAACTTTTGCTCTCTGCAATGATCCTACTACACCCCAGGTTCCAACCTCTGATCTCTGCAACAGTCCTTCTGCACCTCAGTCTCTAACTTCTGCTCTCTGTAAGATCCTTCTGAACCCCTGTCTCCAAGCTCTGCGAATTGCAATGATCCTTCTGCACCACAGTCTCCAAACTCTGTTCTATGTAACAGGACTTCTGCACCTCAGTCTCCAACCTCTACTCTGTGCAACAGTCCTTCTGCACCCCAGTCTCTAACTTCTGCTCTAAGTGTCCTTCTGCACCTTAGTCTCTAACCTCTGCTCTCTGCAACAGTCCTTCTGAACCCCAGTCTTCAACCTCTGCTCTCTGCAACAGTCTTTCTGAACTTCAGTCTCCAACCTCTGCTCACTGCAACAGTCCTTCTGCACCCCAGTCTCCAAACTCTGCTCTCTGTAACAATCCTTCTGCACCTCAGTCTGCAAACTCTATTCTCTGCAACGGTCCTTCTGCACGCCAGTTTTCAACCTCTACTCTCTGTAACAGTCCTTCTGCACTTCAGTCTCCAACCTTTGCTCTCTGTGGGATCCTTCGCCAACCCAGTCTCCAAACTCTGCTCTCTGTAACATTCCTTCTGCCCACCAGTCTTCAATCTCTTCTCTCAGCCACGATCATTCTAAAACCCATTCTCCAACATCTGCTCTCTGCAACAGTTCTTCTACAGCCCAGTCTCCAACATCTGGTCTCTGCAACAGTCCTTCTGCACCAAAGTCTGAAAACTTTGCTGTCTGAAACGAACCGCCTGCACCCCAGTCTCCTACCTCTGCTGTCTGTTACAATCCTTCTGCACCTCAGTCTCCATCATCGGCTCTCTGTTAGATCCATCTGAACCCCAGTCTCCAACATTTGCTCTCTGTAACAGTCCTTCGGCACCTCAGTCTCCAACCTCTGCTCTCTGCAACAGCCTTCTGCACCCCAGTCTGCAAACTCTGTTCTCTGCAACGATCTTTCTGGACCCCAGTCTCCAACGTCTGCTCTCCTCAACAGTCCTACTGCACCACAGTCTCCAACCTCTTTTCTCTGTAAGATTTTTCGGCACTCCAGTTCCCAAACTCTCCTCTTTCTAACATTTCTTCTCCACTCTAGTCGCCAACCTCTGCTTTCTGCAAGGGTCCTGCGGCACCCCAGTCTCCAAACTCTGTCCTCTGAAACAGTCCTTCTGCTCCCCAGTCTCCAATATCTGCTCTCTGTAACAGTCCTTCTGTACCGCATTCACCAAACTCTGCTCTATGTAACGGTCCTTCTGCACCCCAGTCTCCAACCTCTGCTTTCTGTATCAGTCCTTCTGAACCCCAGTCTCTAACCTCTGCTCTCTGTGTCTATCCTTCTTAACCTCAGTCTCCCACCTCTGCTCTCTGTAACAGTCCTTTTAAACCATATTCTCCAACCTCTGCTATCTGCAACAGTCCTTCTGCATCCCAGTTTCCAACCTCTGCTTTCTACAACAGTCCTTCTGGACTCTAGTTACCAACATCTGCTCTCTGCAACAGACCTTCTGCACGACAGTCTCCAACACCTGCTCTCTGAAACAGTCATTCTGCACCTCAGTCTAAAAACTCTGCTCTCTGCAACGATCCTTCTGCACCCCAGTCTTTTACCTCTGCTCTCTATAACAGTCCTTCTGCACCTCAGTCTCCCAACTCTGCCCTTTGTTTGATCCTTCTGCGACCCAGTCTTTGAACTCTGCACTCTTTAACAGTCCTTCTGTACAACAGTCTCCAACCTTTGCTCTCTGTAACAGGACTTCTGCAACACAGTTTCCAACCTCTGCTTTCTGTGTCCGTCCTTCTGCACCTCAGTCTTTAACATCTGCTCTCTGCAAAAGTCTTTCTGCACCCCATTCTCCAACTTCTGCTCTCTGCAACAGTCCTTCTGAACAAAAGTGTCTAACCTCTGCACTCTGAAAAACTCCTTGTGTACCCTAGTCTACAACCTGTGCTCTCTGCAAAAGTCCTTCTGTACTGCAGTCTCCAACTTCTGCTCTGTGCAACGAACCTCCTGCACCCCAGTCTCCAACATCTGCTCTCTGCAAAAGTCCTTCTGCACCTCAGTCTGAAAATTTTGCTCTCTCCAACAATCCTTCTGCACCCTAGACTGCAACATCTGCTCTCTGTAACAGTTCTTCTGCACCTCAGTCTCCAAACTCTGCTCTATGAAAGATCCTTCTGCAACACAGTCTCCAAAATTTGCTCCCTGTAACAGTCCTTCTGCACCTTAGTCTCCAACCTCTGCTCTCTCTAACAATCGATCTACACCTCAGCCTGAAACCTCTTCTCTCTGCAAGATCCATCAGAACCCCAGTCTCCAACCACTGCTCTCTGTAACAGTCCTCCTGCACCTCAGTCTCAAAACTCTGCTCTCTGTAAGATACTTCTGCCACTCAGTCTTCTAACTCTGCTCACTATAATACTCCTTCTGCACCCCAGTCTTCAACCTCTGCTCTCTTTACCAGGCCTTCTGCACCCCAGTGTCTAAACTCTTCTCTCTGCAACGATCATTCTACACCTCAGTCTCCAACATCTGCTCTCTCTAAGATCCTGCTGCAACCCAGTCTCCAAACTCTGCCCTCTCTAACAGTCCTTCAGAACCACTTCTCCCAACTCTCCTCTCCATAACAGGCCTTCTGCACCCCAGTATCTAAAGTCTGTTCTCTATAACAAGCCTGCTGCACACCAGTCTCCATCCTCTGCTCTCTCCAACAGTCCTTCTGCACCCCAGTCTCCAAACTCTGCTCTCTGTAACAATCCTTCTGCACCTCAGTCTGCAAACTCTGTTCTCTGCAACAGTCCTTCTGCATGCCAGTATTCAACCTCTACTCTCTGTAACAGTACTTCTGCACCCCTGTCTCCAAACTCTGCTCTTTGCAATAATCCTAATGCACCCCAGTCTCCAACCTCTGATCTCTGCAACAGTCTATCTGCACCTCAGTCTCCAAATTCTGCTCTCGGTAAGATGCTTCTGCACCCCTGTATCCAACCTCTGCTCTCTGTATCAGGACTTCCGCACGTCAGTCTCAAACCTCTGCTCTTCAACAGTCCTTTTCCACAATAGTCTCAAACCTCTGCTCTCTACAACAGTCCTAATGCACACTAGTTACCAACATCTGCTGTCTGCAACAGGTTTTCTGCACCTCAGTCTTAAAACTTTGCTCTCTGCAACGACCCTTCTGCAACCCAGTCTTTAAACTCTGCACATTGGACCTGTCTTTCTGAAAACAGTCTCCAACCTTCTCCTCTCTGTAACAGGACTTTTGCAACCCAGTCTCCAACGTCTGCTCTCTGTAACAGTCCTTCTGCACCTCAGTATCCAACCTCTTCTTTCTGCAACAGTCTTTCTACACCCCAGTCTCCAACCTCTGCTTTCTTCAACATTCCTTCTGCACCCCAGTCTCCAACCTGTGCTCTCTGTAACATTCCTTCTGCACCGCAGTCTCCCACCTCTTCTCTCTGTAACGATCCTTCTGCACCCCAGTCTTTAACATCTACTCTCTGAAACAGTCCTTCTGCATCCCATTCTCCGACCTCTGCACTCTGCAACAGTCCTTCTGTACCCTGGTTTTCAAACTCTGCTCTCTGGAACAGTCCTTCTGTACTGCAGTCTCCAACCTCTACTCTCTGTAAGGTTCATTCAGGACCCAAGTCTCCAACCTTTGCTTTCTGTATCACTCCTTCTGTACCCCAGTCTCAAACCTCTGCTCTCTGTAAAAGTTCTTCTTCATCTCAGTCTTTAACTTCTGTTCTCTATAACACTCCTTCTGCACCCCAGTCTCCAAACTCTGCTCTCTGCAACAGTTTTTCTACACACCAGTTTTCAACCTCTGCTCTGTGTAACAGTCTTTCTGCAACCCAGTTTACAATCTGTGATCTCTGTAAAGATCCTTCTCCATCCCAGTCTCCAACCTCTTATCTCTGCAATAATTTTACTGCACCCCAGGCGCCAACCTCTGCTCTCTGTAACAATCCTTCTGCACCATATTCTCCAAACTCTACTCTCTGTTACAGTCTTTGTATACTGCAGTCTCCAACCTCTGCTCGGTGTAACGGTCTCTCTGCACCCCAATTTACAACCTCTGTTTCTGTAACAGTCCTTCTGCACCTGAGTCACAAAACTCTGCTCTCTGTAACCGTCCTTCTGCACCTCAGTCTCCATCCTCTGCTCTCTGTAAAAGTCCTTCTGCACCTCAGTCTGTAACCTCTGCTCTCTGCTCGATCCTTCTGCACCCCAGTCTCCAACCACTGCTCTCTGTAACAGTTGTCTTGCACCTCAGTACCCAACCTCTGCTCTCTGTAAGATCCTTCTGCAACCCAGCCTCAAAACTCTGCTCTCTATAACAGTCCTTCTGCGACCCAGCCTCAAAAGTCTGCTCTCTATAACAGTCCTTCTGAAACCCAGTCTCCAACCTGTGCTCTCTTTAATGGTCCTTCTGCACCCCAGGCACCCACCTCAGCTTTCTATATCATAATTCTTAAGCCCAATCTCCAACGCCTTCTCTGTGTAACAGTCCTTCTGCATCTCAGTCTCCAAACTCTGCTCTCTGCAACAGTCCTTCTGCACCCCAGTCTCCGAACTCTGCTTTCTGCAACATTCTTTTTGCACCCCAGGCTTTAACCTGTTCTCTCTGTAACAGTCCTTCTGCACACCAGTCTCCCAAGTCTGCTCTCTGTAACGATCCTTCTGCAGCCCAGTCTGCACCTCTGCTCTCTGCTATGATTCTTCTGCAACTCTGTCTTTAACTTCTGCTGTCTTCAGTGATCCTTCAGCATCTCACTCTTATAAATCTGCTCTCTGTAACAGTTTTTCTGCACCTCAGTCTCCAACCTCTGCTCTCTGCAACCGTCCTTCTGCACCCCAGTCTCAAACCTCTGCTCTCTGCAACGATCCTTCTGCACCCCAGTCTCCAACATCTCCACTCCTTAACACTCCTTCTGCACCCCAGACTCCAACCTCTGTTCTTTGTAAGGTTCTTCTGCACCCCAGTTTTCAAACTCTGCTCTGTGTAACATTTCTTCTCCAACCCAGTCTCCAACTTCTGCTTTCTTCAACGGTCCTGCTGCAACCTAGTGTCAAAACTCTATTCTCTGAAACAGTCCTTCTGCTCCCCAATTTCCAATCTCTGCTCTCTGTAACAGTCCTTCTGTACCGCAGTCTAGAACTTCTGCACTCTGTAATGGTCCTTCTGCACCCTAGTCTCCAACCTCTGCTTTCTGTATCAGTCCTTCTGCACCACAGTCTCCAAACTCTGCTCTCTGTTACAGTCCTTCTGCACCTCAGTCTCCAAACTCTGCTTTCTGTAAGATCCTTCTGCAACCAAGTCTCCAAACTCTGCTCTCCGTAACAGTCCTTCTTCACCCCAGTCTCCAACCTCTGCTCTCTGCAACAGTCATTCTGAACCCCAGTCTCCAACATCTGCTCTTTGCAACAGTCCTTCTGCACCTCATTCTAAAAACTCTGCTCTCTTAAACGATCCTTGTGCACCCTAGTCTCCAAACTCTGCTTTCTGTAACAGTCCTTCTGCACCTTAGTCTCCAACTTCTGCTCTCTGAAACAGTCCTCCTACACCCCTGTCCAAATGCAGAAGAATGAGACCTGAACTATCGCTCACCCTGCAAAAAATCAACTCAAAATGCATTAAAGACCCTGGCACTAGACCAGAAATTATGCAGTTTCTAGGAAAAAACAAAGTCAATACTCTAACCTACAGGCAGAGCCAATGACTTTCTCAATAGGATGCCAAAGCTCAGGAGATAACACCAAAAGTTAACTAATAGGATGGCATCAAATTAAGAAGGTTCTGCACAGCAAAGGAGACAATTAGAATATGAAGAGAGAACCTACAGAAAGGGAGAAAATCTTTATGAGGTGCTCTTCTAAAAGAGGATCAATATTCAGAATATTAATAAAGAACTCAAAAAAACTTAACATCAAACCCACAATTATTAAATAACCCAATTATCAAATAAACAGATTACTAAATGGGAAACTAAATGAACTAAACAGACACGTCTTAGAAGAAAATATGTGAGTGGCCAACAAATATATGAAAATACTTGCACGTCAAGAATACCCTGAGATTTCATCTCACTTCAGTGACAAAGGCAACCACCATTAATACAAACAGAAACGAGTGTGACAAGGAGAGAATTGGAGAGAAAGGAGCACTCTCACCCTGTTGGTGGGCATGTAAATCAGCACAACTGTGGTGAGCCGTTCCTGCGGACTGTGGTCGCCATTACATGATGGCGCTGGCTCTGCTGTGGTCTGTGAAGGACAACTCCGTATCAGAGAGAGTTGGCGTGTTGTCAACTCCTTATCAGAGAGAGTTGGCGTGTTGTTTTCTAGCACCCTGTGAGAAGAGTCCACGTGGCAGCTTCGCATTGGGGTTCGCGGTGCTTTATTAAGGCTTGGAGGGGCATCCGAGAATTATTAGAAGAATTATTAGAGAAAAATATCAAGGGCCTGAATAAACTGCTGAAAGAAGATTCCTGAGTCGCGTCTTCCTTGCGGGCAAGGGGGTCGCGACAAACAACCACCACGGAAATCGGCATGGAGGCTTCTCAGGAGTAGCCATGGACCACCCTGCGACCCAGCTCTACCTCTGCTTGGTATTTTTCACAGCGGATCGAAGTCATCATACTATAATGACACATACATGCCCATGAACCAGCCGAGGTGACATCAGTGGACGAATGGATAAAGAACATCTGGTATATGCACACTGGAATTTCATTCAGCCATAAAGAAGAACGAAATTATGTCATGCTGAAAGATGGATGGATCTTCAGAACATTAAGGGAAATAAGCAACTCAGAAAGTTAAGGGCCATATGTTTTTCCTCTGTTGAAGCTAGAGAGGGAAAAGAAAGGAAAGTCGGAAAGGGAGTCTCATCATGAAAGTTGAAGGAAGATCAGTAGAGTCAAGGCACCAGGGGAGGAGGTGAGGAAAAGGGAAATATTGAAATGATATTGGCCAAAGTTCACGGTTATTTTGTGTGCATGTTCAAATATGTGTCAGCAAATCCCACCATTATGGACCACTACAATGCACCAATGAAGTGTGAAAAAAAGAGTTTCACATTACATGAGACAGGCACTATTCTAGGAGGGTGCCAATTTTTTCCCATCTATAAATACCACGATCATTTACCACTGTCAAAAATATCTAAAGATTCAAATGTTCTGATCACTGCTCTACCACATGGCCTCTTCTACTTCAGGGTCCCCTTATTCTCACTGAAATCTGGGAGCCCGTTTCAACGATGCCATCTGTTAATGCCTTCAAAGGCTGCCGAGGACAGCGGCTGCGGGTTTCACAAGGATCTGGTGCTGCCTTTTGAATGCATGTCCACGAGGCCTTGGCGAAGGCTGGTGCTCCAGGCCCTCCTCCAGATCCAGCTGTGAGGCCAGGGAAAGGCTCACAAAACACGCCATCCAACAGCTTATTTATTTCTGATCACCATCCTCTCCATTATTCCATGATCATATTGGTCATTGAACTTAAGCAAACACTGAGTCCAGATTTCAGTCCATCAACCAAAGAGAGTCTAATAGCCACTCCCCGTGGCTCAGGAAAATCCTTGGCCCTAACATTTCTGGTGATTACGTCCCTGTGACTGCATTCAAGATGATCCAGCAATATGTCCTGACTTCTTTGGTCTAGAAAACTCAAACAAATTCTCTTATATATTCTTAAGGCTCCTATTAACAAAATACAGTAAAATATTTACCTTTTATTTTGGTGTGACCCTTATGCACTCCGGGCTATATTTTATACTCTTACCTGAGGCGTTCTAGGATCAGACCCCAATTAAGAGTCTGGTGACAATGTGGGATAATGGATGAGCATCTTAAAGACAACTGGTCTGAGGATGTGGCTCAAGCAGTAGTGCACTTGCCTGGCACGCGTACGGCCCGGGTTCGATCCTCAGCACAACATACCAACAAAGATGTTGTGTCCGCCGAAAACTAGAAAATGAATATTAAAAATTCTCTCTCTCTTTCTCTCTCTCTCTCTCTCTCTCTCTCTCTCTCTCTCTCTCTCTCTCTCCCCCCTCTCCTCTCCTCTCTCACTCTCTCTTAAAAAAAAAAAAGAAAACTGCCCAGGTAGAGTCACCATAGGGTCTTCAATTTAGGGAAAGCTAGTCTCCTTGGGGGAGAAGAGGCTGCTTATGACAGCAAAGAGTGTTAATGGAGATTTCAGGGTTCAAGGCTCTGAGATTTGTCTAATTCCACTGGTATTTTGCCATTCTAATTAACAGAGTCTCAATCATTCCCCCATTAATGTCCTAACTGACATAAGAGAGACCTGGAGAAATTGTAGATTTATAATTTTTTTTGTACTTCTGCAATTTGGAGAATTGGAAGTTTATTCTGATATTAACCTTTATCAGTTTCCAGAGAGAAAATATTTCTGATGATCTGAACCTGACTTGAAGGAGTAATATAATGCTTGAACCTATCATTTTCTTTCTGTAAGTCTTCCACTCCAGTCAGTAACAGCAGTCTGTAGTCATGTTGTAATGTTCATTCCCACCCTAAAGGTCGATGGTGTTAATCCAAAGCTCAGTTTTCCATAGACATTTGATTTCAGGACACGATAAGTTAAAGTCTCTGTTTGGTAATTGCACACCAGGAATTATCAGGTCTCCTTTCCCATGGGCTGTGACATCATCAACATATTCAATTCTCTCAGGTCAGACATCCAACCTACCTCCTCAGATCTGTTATCTAGAACCATCTCTGATGTAAACCACTATTGTGGTAAGTGCCACTGTGGTCAGGTAGAGATGAAGAATGACTCTTGATGTCTTAGGGTAGAGGAAGTTGACACAGAAAAAAAGTTATAAAATGGTTGGGAGATCTGGAAGAAAAAAAGAAAATAGGGCAGGTGACACCACCCCATATATGAAAACCCTAACTTTCCTGGAAAGAGACGCTCATTCCATGCTACTGTGACCCACATTCAGGAACAGATGTCTAGGAGCCTGACACACAGCTCCTGGCACCAAGGAGATTAGTTCCTGCCTCTACAGGGCTGGTTTGCAGCTGCTATGGGATCCAAAAGAACCCACTTTCTTCTTTTCTTTCTTCCTCTCTGCCTAGTGTTTGGCTGATCTTGACAGAACCTCCTAAAATGGAGGCCTGCAGGCAGGAGAGTGTGGGAAACGAGGTTTTTGTACTTTCTGTCCCTCTGGTGTGGGGAGAACACAGAAGGACAGAGATGGTGCTGAACACCCACCCAAGGTGTCCGACACACTTGAACCTGAAAGTGGGAAAAGTGTGTTTGTGAAAAGAGAGCAGAGAAAGGAGTATCAGAGATTTTAAATGTGGGAGTTGTAGTTAAAGCTCCAGATACAGATTCTCTAACCAGATGCCTACAAGTCCCTGGGAGGCATCTTTTATCAGATGACTGTATACTCAAGTTTGAGGATTGTTCTAGACTTTGATCATGCAAAGGGATGCACACCCTCCAGCCAGCTTCCTCAGGGCACTATGGACCTCGTTGCTTATCAGGCTGTGAATGACGGGGCTCAACAGGAGGCTCCACACAGAAGAGCACAGAGACCAGGGTGTCCATGTCCAGCCTTCTCTGATTTTGTCATAGTGGAAGTTAGCTGTTCCATAAAAGACCACCACGACAGTGAGGGGGGACGCACAGGTGGAGAAGGCCTTCCTCCTGCCCTGGTAAGAGGGAATCCCCAGGATGGCCGCCATGATGAGTGCGTAGGAGCCTGCAGTAAAGAGGCAGGGGCTCAGGCCCATGGTGGCACTGACCACGTGAAGCACAGACTCGTTGACAGAGGTGTCTGAGCAGGAGAGCTTCAGGAGCAATGGGGTGTCACAGAGAAAGTGACTGAACTGGTGGGGCTCACACAGAGTGAGTGTGATGGCCAGCACCGTGTGTGTGACCAAACTCACCAGCCCACACAGCCAGGACCCAGTCTCCAGGCCAACACAGACCTTCACACTCATGATGACTGGGTACTGAAGAGGACGGCAGGTGGCCACACAGCAGTCATACTTGCCACACAGCCAGTAAGACGCCTTTACTTATCACCAAGAAAAATATTTGGGAAAGGCAGCCCTCATAAGAAATGGCCTTCTTCCGCCAGAAGAAGTTCACCAGCAGTACTGGGAGGGTGGTGGATGTGTAGCAGACATCCAAGAAGCTCAAATTGTTGAGGAAAAATACATTGGACTGTGGAGATCAGGACTGACCCTGGTGGCCACTATTATGAGCATGTTCCCCAGGTGAGTGGTCAGGTAAATGACCAGAAAGAGCAGAAATAACCAGCCCTGTAGGTTGGAGTGGTTGGAAAATTCCAAGAAGATGAATTCAGTGACAAATGATTGATTGCTAATTTCCAATAGTATCATAGCTACAAAAGAGAGAAAAGAGACTATGACGAGAATGGACTGAGAGCACCCCAAACAGGTTTGTTAATCTGCAGCAACATGGCAAATAATATTGTATACAGAGATGCCTGGACTCTGGAAAGAGACGTATAGGAGTGACTTTAGAGAGAGCATAACTTCTCACAGACTTTTGCATGGGTACACTTGTGTAAGAATAAATAGAGACTTGGTCATATGCACAACCAGCTATCAACCCCTGTGTCTCCTTGAATCTGCAGTATCTCCCTCCTAACACTGTGCTTCACTGTGATGAATTCTTTTTCGTATGTCTGTTATTTCAAGTAATAAGTTTTCATTGTGGAAAAATGAAGAAAATGCAGAAAGTTATTTAGAAGAATAGAACAGGTCACAAAATCAAAGCTCTCTTTGCATTCTTCCCATTCTACCTCTATCTATCTTTAAAATATCCAAAGCAAAATTTCCCAATATTGCTGTACACTATTTAGTTGTTTGCCTTGTAATCTTAATTTTCTAACATGAAATTAAGTGAATATCTCCCTTTTTATTGAACATAGACACCTTCCATTCCATTTACTATCATAAATATTGGAATAGAAGCTTTCATACATATGTATCTGTGATCATCTCTGATTATTTCTTAAAAGTAAAATTATAAGTCACCTGCTTTTAAATACATTGATCTATTTTTTTCAGTAGAAACTTTTATTTTTTTAAGTTTTATAAGATACAAGAAATTTTGACAAATGATATATACTTAGGTATTTTTCGTCTTTTGTATTATAAGATTTACCTCACCAAACATTACATTTCCTGAAAAAAAAAATGAGTGATACAATTACTGATTTTTTATCATGTTACCCATGCTAATCCGTGATCCATTGTTTTGAACTAAAATTTCTGTTTCTTTTTCAATCTTAAATGAAAAATATTATAGTAAAACAGTAGGCTGTTTGTCCAGATAGATGTGGATTGAAATCCATCTGTTGTTTACTAGATGTTGTTTGTAAAAAAGTCAGCTCATCTCTATTCCTCGGTTTGTTACTTGCTTAGGATATTAATGATGTCTGTTTCACAACTGCTTAAAAATGTTCTGAGATAATATAAGCTAAATTTACTCAATGCCTTTTATCAAGTTAGAAAATGTCTATCCATTTTTTACTTGAATTTTTTTTTTTTGGTGTATGTGTGTTGGGTTTTGAATTCAGAGCATTATGCATACTAAGCATGCACTCTACCACTAGACTTTGCCCCTAGTTTTATTTAGTTATAGTTTTTATCATAAATAGATATTGAATTTTCTTATTTTCTCTGCATTTATTGAAATGATATATATTTTTTCTTATTTAGTCTGTTACTATGGAAATTAGGTTGATTGAATTTTTGAATATTGAACCAGCCTTGCATTCTGGGATTGATCTCAATTGACTGTAATGTTATCCTTATTCTATATGGCTGAGTTCAGTTTGTTAATATTGTTCCCTGCTTGCTTTTGTGTATTCTATTTTCGCTGTTCTCCAGAGACAATCTATTTCTTGAAGAATTCTCAGCTGTATTCTACTGTTATTTTCAGTCAATGCATGTTAGTGGACTAGTGGGAAACAGAGAAGGGATTTCTGTTGTTTCCAGGAAGCCCTGCCTTAGGTACTGTAAACTCAGTAACAGAGATATGGCCTTCACAGTGATCCACTTTCTAGCAATATGGCTGAGCCTACTTCTTATTCCTCCCGATGTTAGACATTTCGGCCTGTTTCTTTCCATAGTTGCAAAGGTTTTTCTTTGAGTTTCCTAATGTAACAGTTTCTGTTACTTTTTCCCCTGAAGATTATAGCTTTTGTTCTATGCAAAAAATCAGGAAATGGGTCTGGGAGGAGTTTTGGCTGCTGTTGCTGCTCTTTGTCCCTCCACCTATCCAAGAAATGATACTGTTAAAGACACTTTCTCAGAATACTTCCCCATCTTCCTGGGAGTATTTGGTGGAATCCATGAAGAAAAAGAAAAAATACAAACATCTTATGTCTATAGCCCTCTGGGTCTTTATGTTCTTAAACCAGTCTATACTTAGTCTTTAGCAATCCATTAACTATATTTTATTTGAGTTTTTTTTTTATATAAATAAACTCCTATGTATCTAGTGGGTTCTCCCATAGTTAAAAAAATGCCTGGATTATTTTGGTTGCTTATCTCTCCCCAGACTTCGGTTAGTTGTTTGCCTTATAATCTTCATCCCTAATAAAGTCAAGAAAAGTCATTAATTTGCATTTTCTTCTGCTCTTTTTGGTTATTATAATGATGAAAACAACATTCTTTCTAGCTATTTCGATAGATACTCAAGGTGAAATTTGAAGTTTGTACACTTAGTTTTCAAAAATATTTAGTAATTTCTAATTTAGTTAAATATGTAGTTATTCTATTTAAAACAATTCCATACCTAGCATATTTCCAAGGAAATTAATGCACAGTTCACAAATATTCTTGTGTAAAAATTCATAATAACTCAAACAAATATTATGCCTTCAGCAGAAGGACAGAAAACAAATCACGGTTTATCATGCAGTGGAATAATTCAGTTAATTTAGAAACACAAATACTGGAACGTTAATAACATTGACAAATCTAAAAAAAATTTTCTGGGTGAAAGAAGCCAGATACAAAATATATACTGTATGTTTCCTTTAAATAAAGTTCAAAACTTAGAAAAACAGCTATAATGGTCAAGTAATAATGGTGGTCTTTTTTTTTTTTGGAGCTCAGGGCTGATATCAGTTTAAGCATGAAGGTGTGTCTCTGGAAGCCAGGCTTGGGTATGAGCATGGACATCAATGATTGCAGAGTATCAACAATAGGGGACCATAAATCTTTTTCAGGTGAGTTCAGACTGAAAACAGGGACATCTGGAGGGAGATAGACTGGGTTTTAGAAAATTATCAGATCTGTAGGTCTAGAACATGCAGATAGACCCACTCATGGAATTGTGCGTGTGAGTCCAAGGAGCAGGGGTCGAGAACTGTGAAACCTGGTTCCCCAGGTTTTAGACACACCTGTTTAGTTCAAAAGAGTGATCTGAGTGCCAAAACAAGATCAAAATGAAGTGGTCTGTATCTGAAGACGTGCTGTGTTGAAGGTGGGAGTAAATCTCTGAAGCCCTCATGGAGAAGGATATGGAGAACTTTAAAGTCCTAATTGAAGAGGACACGGTAAAGACAACAAATCAGTTTGGGTAGGCTGGATAGCTGGTGGGATCACTCAGGAAAACAGGAATATGTTAGGAATAGCAGATGTAAAGAAGGCTTTGTTGGATTTGATTTGAGTGATGTTGAATGTGAGTTATCTGTGGGATAATCACGTGGAAATGCCTTTCACAGACAGCCTAGAACTGCAGGTGTGGATTTGGGAGTCATTGTCTTGAAGGCCACTGTTACAGCAAAGGGTGAATATGAAATCCCCCAGGAGAATAGAGAAGTAGAGAAGGAAATAGATAAATTAGGGATTCTTATGATACTTGATGTTTACGAAAATTGTAGTAAAAGTTTATCCAGAAATGACTAAAAACACCACAGTATCTAGTTCAGTTGTAGGTATTGCTTTCTCTAAATAATTTCCCTACACAACAGGTTACCTTAATAGCATTGATTTATAATAAATCAACTTTGAAATGAAGCTGGAAGCTACATGTACTTGACATTTCTTTTTTTTTTTTTAAAGAGAGAGTGAGAGAGGAGAGAGAGAGAGAGAATTTTTTTTAATATTTATTTTTTAGTTCTCGGCGGACACAACATCTTTGTTGGTATGTGGTGCTGAGGATCGAACCCAGGCCGCACGCATGCCAGACGAGCGCGCTACCGCTTGAGCCACATCTCCAGCCCCAATGTACTTGACATTTCTTACATTCTCTGTTTTCTCTATCAACTACCTGGATGAACTTCAATTCATTTAGAAATCAGTGACATGTACTTTCTTTTAATTCCCTGTATCAAAAAGATCAATATGACAATCTCTTTTATACGTAGATATCTAGATGTTTTCAGAAAAAGAAATAAAATTCCACATAGAAGGCAGTTCCAGCAGATTTTACTATGGGAAATTGGTATATGGTTTGTGGATATGTTACAGGGAAAACTAAACGTAAATGTTCAGGGATTTAAAAATGCAATCTCGTATTATTTCACTGAATAAATTTTCTATTCCTTTGGTTTGGAGCTCTGTGCCTTCCTGTATCCCAATGACTCTTAAGTTTGGTCTTTTGATATTATCCCATATTTCTTGGATGTTCTGCTCATGGTTTCTTAGCAGAATTGCTGAGCTGCCTATGTTATTTTGAAGTTGAAATACTCTGTCTTCATTGTCTGATGTTCTATCTTCTAAGTGATCCACTCTGCTGGTAGTATTCTCAATTGAATTTTTAAGTTGGTTTATTGCTTCCTGCATTTCTAGGATTTCTATTTGTTTGTTTTTATTTCCTCTATCTCCCTGTGATTCTGATCTTTTACTTCCTGAATTTGTTTATCTGGTTCCTTGTCAATGTGATCTTTCATTGTCTGATTTTGCTGTCTCATGTCTTCCTTGAGACTCCAGATCATCTGAAGCATGTATATCCTGACATCTCTGTCTGACATTTCATCTGTTGCAGCTATTACCTCTTCTAGAGTTGAGTTGACCTGCATTGCCTATGGTCCTTTCTTTCTTTGTCTTTTCATACTTCTGGCGTTTCTTTCTGCTTGGTGAAACTGGTGTGTTTTTGAAATTTTCCCTCTATTCATTTATATTGCTCTTGTATAGTTGAAAATTCTCCCTTGCAGGACAGGTGGTGGCTGTGATCTTCCACCAATTGGTGCGATCTGTCTACCACACTGGCGGACCCTAGGTCTGCTCTGCTGGCCGGTCGAAGGTCTGTCTACCAAGCAAGCACGAGGGGCACCTCTGTCTCTCTGCAGGTTGCTGGGCCTAACCTCCCGATGGGTCCCTGGTATGCCTACCTTGCAGGCACTGGGGGTGGGCCGGCTCCGGCCCGCAACAAGCCGCTAGGCCTGATCTTCTGGTGGTCACAGTCCCGCCTACCTTGCAGGCACTGGGGGAGGGGACGGGCCTGCCCCAGAGAAGGCCGCTGGTGGGTCGCAGAACCGCGTTCCCTGCAGGCCCGTGTGTCAGCTCTGTCTCTCTGCAGGTTGCTGGGCCTGACCTGCCCGTGGGTCGCTGGTTCTCCTACCTTACAGGCACTGGGGGTGGGGCCTGCTCCGGCCCACAACAAGCCGCTGGGCCTGATCTGCTGGTGGTCACAGTCCCGCCTACCTTGCAGGCACTGGGGGAGGGGACGAGAAAACTTCCCAGACTTGAAGAATGAGACAGAACCCCAAATCCTAGAAGCCTACAGGACGCCGAATGTGCAAAATCATAAGAGATCCACACCAAGACACATTATAATGAAGATGTCCAACATACAGAATAAGGAGAGAATTTTAAAAGCTACAAGAGAAAGGAAGCAGATTACATTTAGGGGTAAACCAATCAGGATAACAGCTGATCTCTCAACACAGACTCTAAAAGCTAGAAGATCCTGGAATAACATATTTCAAATGCTAAAAGAAAATGGGTTCTTACCAAGAATCGTGTATCCGGCGAAATTAAGCTTCAGGATGGAAGATGAAATTAAAACATTCCATGATAAACAAAAGTTAAAAGAATTTGCAGCTAGAAAACCATCTCTTCATAAAATCCTTGGCAAAACACTACAGGAAGAGGAAATGGAAAACAACAATGAAAACCAACAGTGGGAGGTAGGACAGTAAAGGGGGGAAAATAATCAAAGAGGAAAACAAATCAGGTTTAGCAGAATTAATAAACAAATATGGCTGGAAGAACAAACCATATTTCAATAATAACCCTAAATGTTAATGGCTTAAACTCACCAATTAAGAGACACAGGCTAGTTGAATGGATCACAAAACAAGACCCAACAATATGCTGCCTACAGGAGACACATTTGATAGGAAAGGATATACATAGACTGAAGGTGAAAGGTTGGGAAAAATCATATCACTCATAGGGACTGCGGAAACAAGCAGGAGTGTCCATACTCATATCAAATAAAATAGATTTCAAACCAAAGTTAATCAAAAGAAATAAAGAAGGACACTACATACTGCTCAAGGGAACCATACACCAACAAGACATAACAATCATAAATATATATGCCCCAAACAACGGTGCTGCTGTGTTCATCAAGCAAACTCTTCTCAAGTTCAAAAGTCTACTAGACCACCATACAATAATCATAAGAGACTTCAACACACCTCTCTCAACACTGGACAGATCTTCCAAACAAAAGTTGAATAAGGAAACTATAGAACTCAATAACACAATTAACAACCTAGACTTAATTGACATATATAGAATATACCACCCAACATCAAGCAGCTACACTTTTTTCTCAGCAGCACATGGATCCTTCTCAAAAATAGATCATATATTATGTCACAGGGCAACTCTTAGGCAGTATATAGGAGCGGAGATAATACCATGCATCTCATCTGATCATAATAGAATGAAACTAAAAATCAACGATAAAAGAAGCAAGGAAAAATCATGCATCACTTGCAGAATGAACAATAGGTTAATGAATAATCAATGGGTTTTAGAAGACATCAAAGAGGAAATTAAAAAATTCTTAGAGTTTAATGAAAACACAGACACAACATATTGGTATCTATGGGACAAATTGAAAGCAGTTCTAAGAGGAAAATTCATTGCTTGGAGTTCATTCCTTAAAAAAGAAAAAAACAACAAATAAATGATCTCATACTTCATCTCAAAATCCTAGAAAAAGAAGAGCAAAACAACAGCAAAAGAAGTAGAAGGCAAGAAATAATTAAAATCAGAGCTGAAATTAATGAAATCGAAACAAAAGAAACAATTGAATAAATTGACAAAACGAAAAGTTGGTTCTTTGAAAAGATAAATAAAATTGACAGAACCTTAGCCATGCTAGCGAAGAGAAGAAGAGAGAGAACTCAAATTACTAGCATAAGGGATGAAAAAGGCAAGATCACGACAGAACCTTCAGAAATACAGAAGATAATCAGAAATTATTTTGAATCTTTATATTCCAATAACATAGAAGATAGTGAAGGCATCGATAAATTTCTTAAGTCATATAATCTGCGCAGATTGAGTCAGGAGGATATAGACAACCTAAACAGACCAATATCAATTGAGGAAAGAGAAGAAACTATCAAAAGATTACCATCTAAGAAAAGCCCAGGACCGGATGGGTATAGAGCAAAGTTTTATAAAACCTTTAAAGAGGAAATAATACCAATACTTTTCAAGCTATTTCAGAAAATAGAAAATGAGGGAGATCTTCCAAATTCATTCTACGAGGCCAACATCACCCTGATTCCGAAACCAGACAAAGACACTTCAAAAAAAGAAAACTACAGACCAATATCTCTAATGAACCTAGATGCAAAAATCCTCAATAAAATTCTGGCAAATCGGATACAAAAACATATCAAAAAAATTGTGCACCATGATCAAGTAGGATTCATTCCTGGTATGCAAGGCTGGTTCAATTTATAGAAATCAATAAATGTTATTCACCACATCAATAGACTTAAAAATAAGAACCATATGACCATCTCCATAGACGCAGAAAAAGCATTCGACAAAGTACAGCATCCGTTTATGTTCAAAACTCTCGAAAAACTAGGGATAACAGGAACATACCTCAACATTGTAGAAGCAATTTATGCTAAGCCTCAGGCTAGCATCATTCTGAATAGAGAAAAATTGAAGGCATTCTCTCTAAAATCTGAAACAAGACAGGGATGCCCTCTCTCACCACTTCTGTTTAATATATTTCTCGAAACACTGGCCAGAGCAATTAGACAGATGAAAGAAATTAAAGGCATAAAAATAGGAAAAGAAGAACTTAAATTATCAGTATTTGCATATGACATGATTCTATACCTAGCAGACCCAATAGGGTCTACAAAGAAACTGTTAGAGCTAATAAATGAATTCAGCAAAGTGGCAGGTTATAAAATCAACACGCATAAATCAAAGGCATTCCTGTATATCAGCAACAAATCCTCTGAAATGGAAACGAGGACAACCACTCCGTTCATAATATCCTCAAAAAGAATAAAATACTTGGGAATCAACCTAACAAAAGAGATGAAAGAATTATACAATGAAAACTACAGAACCCTAAAGAGAGAAATTGAAGAAGACCTTAGAAGATGGAAAAATATACCCTGTTCATGGATAGGCAGAACTAACATCATCAAAATGGCGATATTACCAAAAGTTATCTATAGGTTTAATGCAATGCCAATCAAAATCCCAATGGCATTTCTTGTAGAAATAGAGAAAGCAATCATGAAATTCATATGGAAGAATAAAAGACCCAGAATAGCAAAAACAATACTTAGCAGGAAGTGTGAATCAGGTGGTATAGTGATTCCAGATTTCAAACTATACTACAGAGCAATTGTAACAAAAACAGCATGGTACTGGTACCAAAACAGGCGGGTGGACCAATGGTACAGAATAGAGGACACAGAAACCAACCCACAAAACTACAATTTTCTTATATTTGATAAAGGGGCTAAAAGCATGCAATTGAGGAAGGATAGCATCTTCAACAAATGGTGCTGGGAAAACTGGAAATCCATATGCAACAAAATGAAATTGAATCTCTTTCTCTCGCCATGCACAAAAGTTAACTCAAAATGGATCAAGGAGCTTGATATCAAATCAGAGACACGGCATCTGATAGAAGAGAAAGTTGGCTATGACCTACATGCCGTGGGGTCAGGCTCCAAATTCCTCAATAGGACACTCATAGCACAAGAGTTAACATTTAGAATCAACAAATGGGACTTACTCAAACTAAAAAGTTTTTTCTTAGCAAAAGAAACAATAAGAGAGGTAAATAGGGAGCCTACATCATGGGAACAAATCTTTACTCCTCACACTTCAGATAGAGCCCTAATATCCAGAGTATATAAAGAACTCAGAAAATTAGACAATAAGATAACAAATAATCCCATCAACAAATGGGCCAAGGACTTGAACAGACACTTCTCAGAGGAGGACATACAATCAATCAACAAGTACATGAAAAAATGCTCAACATCTCTAGCAGTCAGAGAAATGCAAGTCAAAACCACCCTAAGATACCATTTCACTCCAGTAAGATTCGCAGCCATTACGAAGTCAAACAACAATAAGTGCTGGCGAGGATGTGGGGAAAAGGGTACACTTGTACATTGTTGGTGGGACTGCAAATTGGTGCAGCCAATTTGGAAAGCAATATGCAGATTTCTTGAAAATCTGGGAATGGAACCACCATTTGACCTAGCTATCCCCCTTCTCGGTCTATTCCCTAAAGACCTAAAAAGAGCATGCTACAGGGACACTGCTACATCGATGTTCATAGCAGCACAATTCACAATAGCAAGACTGTGGAACCAACCTAGATGCCCTTCAATAGACGAATGGATGAAAAATGTGGCATTTATACACAATGGAGTATTACTCTGCATT
Source organism: Ictidomys tridecemlineatus (assembly GCF_052094955.1). NCBI lineage: Eukaryota > Metazoa > Chordata > Mammalia > Rodentia > Sciuridae > Ictidomys > Ictidomys tridecemlineatus. Next base: position 36,919 of record NW_027521463.1, read on the forward strand.
AAGAAATGACAAAATCATAGAATTTGGAGGGAAATGGATGTCATTAGAGCAGATTATGCTAAGCGAGGCTAGCCAAGCCCTAAAAACCAAATGCCAAATGTCTTCTTTGATATAAGGAGAGTAATTAAGAACAGACTAGAGAAGAAGAGCACGAGAAGAAGACCATCATTAAACAGGGTTGAGAGGTGGGAGGGAAAGGGAGAGAGAAGGTAAATTGCATGGAAATGGAACGAGACCCTCAGGGTTATACAAAATTACATACAAGAGGAAGTGAGGGGAAAGGGAAAAATAATACAAGGGGGAAAAATGAATTAAAGTAGAGGGGTAGAGACAGAAGAGGGGAGGGGAGGGGAAAGGAGGGGGGATAGTAGAGGATAGGAAAGGCAGCAGAATACAACAGACACTAGGATGGCAATATGTAAAGCAATGGAAGTGTAACTGATGTGATTCTGCAAGCTGTATAAGGGGTAAAATGGGAGTGCATAACCCACTTGAATCAAAATGTGAAATATGATATAACAAGAACTATGTAATGGAGGGGTAAGACAAGATAATACAAATGGAAGAAATGATTTACATTAGAAGGGGTAGAAAGAGAAAAAGGGAGGGGAGGAGAGGGGAGGGGGGATAGTAGAGAATAGGACTGACAGCAGAATACATCAGAGACTAGAAAGGCAATATGTCAATAAATGGAAGGGTAACTGATGTGATACAGCAATCTGTATACGGGGTAAAGTTGGGAGTTCATAAGCCGCTTGAATCAAACTGTGAAATATGATGTATTAAGAACTGTGTAAGGTTTTGAACGACCAACAATAAATAAAAAATAAATAAATAAAATAAAAAAAAAACAAATTTCAATCTAAAAAAAATAAATAAATAAAATGCAATCTCTGAAGTTGTGTATACTGCTATTGTAAAGGTCTTAAATATAAAGGTCAGTTCAGGAATGGACAATTTAATGGGGCATTAAAAAAATCTTCCAATGTATATTTATATAATTTTATCTACATATAAGTTTTTCCTTGGTTTTACTGGCTAATTTCTTGTAGGTCACGGGTGTGGGGTAGGGTGAAGGATGATACCCAAACAACTTTCCTTATCCTCTATGCTCTTTATTAATGTAGGGCATTAGATTGAATCATCATCATGGTCACCATTAGAATCCATTATTAACAATCATAACTCATGAATGACACTTTGTGACACAATATGTACTTGCTCCTTAGAATTTAAATAATGCAGCATAGGAATTAGATCAACTTAATAGTAAAACCTCTGCTCTGCAATAATAATAACAATAATCATCATAATCATTTAGGGCATATTTCATAGAAAATTAATTTGAGTGTGAGTCTTTTTAGATTGCTTCAATACACATAAATGCCTGACTTTAAAAACCTTGTTTAATGTAGTTTAAAAGTGGCATGTTTTCTGTAAAAATTAGATTGAATTTCGGATAATCCATTCTACCAAAACTCAGTGAATTTCTTTGAAAAGATGAATTTTTACATACCTGAATCCAATCAGGATTTTTGAAATCGAGTAACGAATAGATACACACATTAGATAAAAATACTCAACACTTATTAAATGCCTATAAGACTTTTACATGCATTAACTTATTGGTTTACACAACAACCTATAAGATAACCTATTATCCCCATTTTACAGAAAAAAGAATTGAAATTATTGCACAATATATTAATGCAAGTAGGGAAACATCAATGTATTCCTTTAATTTGCATAATGTACATTAATTTGTACATTTAATATGTATTAACAATTATGATTTAAGAAACAAAAAAGAAATTGACTCAGAAAATTTATCATGCAATAACTATTATTTGTAGTGATACTTTGTTACCTGATGATAATACCATATATTAGTAAACTGTCTTATTATCTTCAATGCCCAGACATTTTTGTCTTTGGTTCTAATAATTCATTGCACATGATTAATAGGCCAACACAGCTTTCATTAAAATTCCAAATCTCAGGGCCTTAAGAATCTTAAAGTATTTAAATTTCAATAGAGAGTCGGTGCTTCAGTTAAGCACAACTAATTTTAAAATCTAAATATAAACAAAATAAAATAAATAACTCTAGAGTTTTAAAAGAAATTTTTTTTTTGCTTTGGCAATAAATGAAATGTTTTGTTGACTAACCTTAGGGATTCATTTCCTCAAATGAAAAAAAAAATTGGCATGACCAAAACTAGGAAGAATGGTGTGATCATGAAAACAATTATGCACATCAGGGAAACAATGATTCCTATTTGATCTCAATAGCACAAGCAATGAGTAAAATTTTTAAATCCAATTTTTATGTTGCCCAGTAAATTGCTTAACACACACACACACACACACACACACACACACACACACACACACACACAGTACAAGGTCAATTTATTCAGAAAAATATCTGAATGATTTCAGGTGCTTGTGGCAATGTGAATTTATTACTGTGAAATCTATGAGCTATCTGGCCTGGCCCAGAGTTGTCCTCATAACCTTCAATGTGGTGTGGGTACTTGGAGCCGAGGGAAAGATCAGAGGTCATTGTGCAGAACAGTTGGCCTCAGTCAGTGAGTTCCAAGTGTTCCCAGTGATGCTGGTCCAAGGACACACTTTGGGGGAGGCTGGGATCTTTCACCTATCATGCAGGGATGCCCTTACCCCTAACTGGTAGGTTTAATATCTTAACAAATTCACCAGAACAAAGCCTCCCTTCTGTCTTGGAGATTCAGCACTCAATTCAGCATTTAACATCTCTTTCAGTTTTGTTTTGTTGGGGCCAGGGTGTAGGGGGGCAGTTACCGGAGATTGAACTCAGGGGCTTGACAACTGAGCCACATCCCCAGCCCTATTTATATTTTATTTAGAGACAGGGTATCACTGACTTTCTTGGTGCCTTGTTTTTGCTGAGGCTGTTTTTGAACTCACTATCCTCCTGCCTCAGCCTCCTGAGCTGCTGGGTTACAGGCATGCACCATTGTGCCAGCTATTTCAGTTCTTTTTATTTCGACTGTGCTTCTTCTAGCATAAAGGGGAAAGGGAAGACAAATTTTACCTCTTACGATATGTCAGAGCCTTCTAGTTATAAAATTCTTCAAAATAAAAAATTCTCTTTTCCATTTAGAATTTTAAAATTTCTTTTCTTGATAGTGGTTAGTTTCAATTCAAACCAATTTTGTTCCTATACAGGGTCTAATTTAGTCCTAACCCAGATCTACTAAGAAACCCAAAGTGGATAAGATCTGATCCCTGTCCTGCTGCGCCACTCACCTGACTCAGGCCTGGCAAGGCCCTACTGAGGTGGATGGTGCAAGGCGTCCATTCTCTGGAGGAGCGCAGTATGTTTCTGGGAATGGGCTGATTTGTTTTTGTATTCCTTTAAAAAGTATAGTTTTAATTTCTCATATGACCATTAAGTGTAAAGGAAAAATCATGACTTTCCCAATTAATGCAACTACTTCTAAAGCATAGATCTGTTTGCTCTAAATGTCATGATTTATCTGTGGAGGGTAAATTGTTAATGTCTAAAGAAAAACTCCCTGTATTCCTGTCAAGGAAGTTTTTGAGAAATTAAATTAAAATCTAGAGAAGGAAAATTAATGTTAAGAAGATAGATTAGTGCTTAGTACTGGGCAGCTTGTACTTGTTACTGTGCACAATGGTTTGTGCTCTTACTTTTGTTTGATTAAAAGTAATAACAAATCAACTACTTGCCATAACCACGGCACCGGTTCCAGTCAGTAAGTCAAGAAAGAATAGTCAAAATATAGGCCAATAGTTTTGGACATTTGTAACTATTATTCAAAGTTAACTAAGCAGAAACAGCTCAAAGCAAAACTCGAACTGAAAGTACAAATGCTTGCTTATGCATAAGCCAAGATACATTCTTCTATTCTAATTGTAGCTACATAATATTTTGTTTTGTTTAAATAATGATTGCTCTTTTGTAACGACAAAGTACTGTAAGTCTCCAAAATGAAAAGTATATATGATCAACTTCACACGTAAAGATTGGGATCAACACCTTCACTTTGGTGTCTGTGTTGTTTCTCCACCCCCTCTTTCGCCAACTCCTCACCATCCGTTCGTCTCCTGAGACCCCCTGTTGGAGCTGGTCTCCCACACTGTCCTTCAACCAACTTACAATCTAATGGGAAGATAAACTCAATATGTGCAGGAAACTTGGTAACAATTCTATGTAATCTACAAATTATCATTATTTTCCCTTTGTGTATGCTTGGGCGGCTCTGGGAATGGAGCACTTAATACTTGTCAAAGCCCCTCATTCCATCTTGAATATGCGCTTCTCCAGGTCGTATTTGGGCCTCTCAATTGTGTTCTAAACACTAGGGCAACACCTTGTGAAAATGTGCACTCAGTAACGGTTTAAGAATGAAGAAGGTCTGTCGAGTACATCCATGGAGCAGAGTTTTTAAAAGATTCTTTAAAGAGGGTACTGTGTGGGACCTAAAGGATCTAACAGAGACTTGACAGAGGCGAGAGGACATTTCTGTCCAGTGGTTCTGATGCAGATATCTTGCTGAGAAAAATAAAGCCCCTGTGGGCATAAGTGAGGCAGCATAGCCCAGCGGCTTCTGAGGAACTCAGTGTCTCCTGTCTCCTACACATATCCCTTATGGAGACCATCGGCTCAGTACCCACAGAACAAGCAGGTCTGCATCTTTCTTTCCCAATCAGTCATCTCAAAGTCAGGTGATTGAGAATGAAGTCACTTATGAGTGACACCAAAATATAATATTTCTAAAGGAGGGGGGTTGTGTATGAAGTAGATTACTCACAAGCTTCAGGGATTTATTACAGTTAATAAATTGCTTGCAACTCTCCTCCCCAAGCATCCATGTGTTGTAAGATAAAGATGAAAACCCCTAGTGAATGAATACGTTTCTAAACATAACTTCTTCTACAATAATGATTTTTATTTAAACAGATATTTTGGTAGGTCTATTGTTATGCTATATTGTATCATGATGGAAATGTGTCCATATACTTTCTCCCTAAAAATTATTCCTTTCTGTCCTGCTCATCAAAAGCAGAGGATTAAAACTTAGCATTATCTATTGTTAACCATAAGTAATTTTCCTCACACATCATCTCACTTAAGGAATTTAAGCATCCCAGGGTATCTGGTTATGTTTTGGGTTTTCTTCCAGTACTGGAGGCATCATGCTAAATCCCTCAGGTTTTGTGATAACCTCTGAAGTTATTTCTACTCTGGCAATACAAGTAGTATTGTGGAAACTTAGACACACATAGAAAAGGTGCTATCATAGGTCATTACATAAATGCCATCAAGATGGTAATGAAAATATGTACAATATTGTGTAATATGTTTTTAAGGTGTAGGTGTATCCTGATTCTGGGATAGTGTTTTTGAAAATTGTGATGGTAAATAAACTACTTACCAGCAACTCTAACAGAGAGGTGTAGATTTCTGGTTTTGGTATGGCCCGTGCTGCTCTCCATACTAGCACCTGGGCTGCAAAGAAAGCTCTTGGTAAAACTGGCTGTTGGTCTCCATTCACCAGAAAACGGACCTGTTATTCTGAAAGTTGCCTGTTGCATATCTGTGGCCTCATGAAGGAGTCAAAATCCTCCGATCTCTCACAATTCATTTTCCAGTGATGGACATTATACAGATCTGGGGCCGACCTGTTGGGAATATGCATGGGGCCTTTTCTTTGCAGCTGCTCTGGGACTCCTCAGTGTGCAAACACAACTCAAGGGCAAGGGTTTGAGTTAAACTGCAACAATGGAGAGCAGTTAATTCGCTGTTGGATTCATTAATGTCTTGGCAATCACCTGTTCCCAGCATGCAGCAAGAAGATCAGCGTCCTCTCTTTTCTGGGATGTTGGTGAGCGAAGTTCAGAGTGAGATTTCTGCTAAGAATTTGTGGGTGGATGAAACCTTAAGACTGCTTTCCCTTCCTGATAGGGAGAGAAGGGGTCAGGGTGGCTGTACACTTATTGGGATTGATTTTGCACGGCATATGAAGTTTTTCCTTCATGTTACATACTTTGCCAGATGGACAGATATCAGAAGCCACAATATTAAAAGCATGCCCACTATCTTCAGCTGATCCACTCCTGCTAAGGGCTGATCCTTTACCAAACCCTGTATGACTTCGTGCCCCTTAATTTTTTGATCCTGCTGATGCTCATGACCTGGTGAAGAAATTGTTTGCTATGGAGTATAAAAGTAGGGAAAAAAAATAGTCATCAAACAGCTCTTTCGGGCACAGATGCACAAAAATAAAAATAAAAGTATTAGATAAAGAGGTAAGTCTCAAAAACTTAAAATTTCCCATAATACAATGGTGTTTTCCTCATACTTAGAAGAGACACATTAACAGTACTCCTAAAAGATATTAGAATGATTAGCCATCAGTGAAAAGAAAAGCTAAAGCACATTTGATGAAGCACTTCACACATTCCAGGGTCCTCACAATAAAAGAAATGATAATGATTTGTTGTTAAGGAAGAGAGGAAATCAGAAGCTTTATTCACCACTCTTAATAATAAGGTAAGCTGGTTTCACTGGTCTAAAAATGATCTGGAACTCCTTCAGAAAGTTAAATATGGAGTTAACGATCCACCTCTTTCACTCCTACTTACAAACTCAAGAAAAATAAAAAAGTTGTCCAGAAATGATTTGTACATGAATGTTCATATAATGTTCATATAATATATAATGTTCATCTTATATATACGAATCTTATTCATATTAGTCAAAAAGTGAAATAACCAGGTAGGTCTGTAATCTAGCTACTCAAGAAGCTGAGGCAGGAGGATCACAAATTCAGGGACAACCTGGGCAAATTAGCAAGACCCTGTCTCAAAACAAAATTTTTAAAAGGGTTGGGCTTTGGGTTAGTGGTAGAACATTGTTTAGTGTGCAGGAGGCTCCGGGTTCAATCTGCAGTATGACACCAACACAGACACAAAGTAAAAATTACTATCTAGTGGGAAATGAACAAAGAAATGTGGCATTTTCATAAGATGGAAATCAGTCACAATAAGGAGGAATAAACTAAAATACTAACACAAGCTACAATATAACTGAAAATTACAAACATGCTAAGAAAAAGGAGTCAGATCCAAAAGGCGTATATGGTATTACTTCATTAAAAATATCCACAGTAACTCGAGTGTATACATGGGTCTTTCCACATGTGAAAGAGAAACACAGAAATGGTGTTTATTTAAAACTTAGAATCAAGATCCATTAGGAAAATGCAAGTCAAAGTCACAGTGCACATAGCACTTCACATTCACTAGTGTTGGCTAGAGCTGCAATATTGGGGTAAAGGAGATTGACTGCTTTGGGTATAGGCTTTTTTTGGAGAGAAAAGTAATTAAAATATTCTGAAACACCTGTGGATTAGAGAAGCCAGGTGAGGTCACAATGTGTCACATACTTAGCACAGTGTGCTTCCCCTGGTTGGAGGGGCACCACAGTGGTCATGAGACACTGTGTATGGAGAGAGCGCTCTTGTAATTGCTGCTGAAGAGTTCACATATTTCTACAACTAAGAAATTTTTTAGAATGAATCCATCATCTAGTTCTAACCTCTCTATACAGTCTGTCTCCCAGCCAGCTTCCTCAGGTCACTCTGGACCTCGTTGCTTCTCAGGCTGTGAATGATGGGCTTCAACATGGGGGTCACCATACAGAAGAGCAAAGAGACCAGGGTGTTCGTGTCCAGCCTTTTCTGGGCCTGTCATAGTGGAAGTTGGCTGTTCCATAGAAGACCACCACGACAGTGAGGGGGGACGCACAGGTCTAGAAGGCCTTCCTCCTGCCCTGGGCAGAGGGAATCCCCAGGATGGCCGCCATGATGAGTGCGTAGGAGCCTGCAGTGAAGAGGCAGGGGCTGAGTCCCATGGTGGCACTGACAACGTGGAGGGCAGACTCGTTGACAGAGGTGTCTGCGTAGGAGAGCTTCAGGAGCAATGGGTTGTCACAGAGAAAGTGGCTGATCTGGTGGGGCCCACACAGAGTGAGTGTGATGGCCAGCACCGTGTTTGTGACCAAATTCACCAGTCCACACAGCCAGGACCCAGTCACCAGGCCAACACAGACCTTCACACTCATGATGACTGGGTACTGAGGAGGACGGCAGCTGGCCACACAGCAGTCATACTGGCCACACAGCCAGTAAGACGTCTTCTGTGCCAGCACTTGTCACCAAGAAGAAGATCTAGGAAAGGCAGCCCTCATAAGAAATGGCCTTCTTCTCCCAGAAGAATTTCACCAGCAGTACTGGGAAGGTGGTGGATGTGTAGCAGACGTCCAAGAAGCTCAAATTGCTGAGGAAAAAGTACATTGGAGTTTGGAGAGCAGGACTGACCCTGGTGGCCACTATTATGAGCATGTTCCCCAGGAGAGTGGTCAGGTAAATGACCAGAAAGAGCAGTAAGAACCAGCCCTGTAGATTGGAGTGGTTGGAAAATCCCAAGAAGATGAATTCAGTGACAAATGATTGATTGCTCATTTCCAATGTTGTCATAGCTACAAAACAGAGAAAAAGAGACCATGATGAGAATTTATTGAGAGCACCCCAAACAGGCTTGTTAATCTGCAGCAACATGGCAAATAATATCAAATGAAAAGCAGCCTGGAGGCTGATAATCTGTGAGACTGGTTTCAGGGAATCAGACCCATGGAGCCGCACACATTTGCAGGGGTGATGGTGGGTGGGAGTAACCAGAGAATTGCTAGAAGCCAACAGAAAGCTATTCGACCTCATCATGGTTTGAAGTCATTTCTCACTGCGTCAGTAATCTCTGTCTCCTGTTCTACTTTTATGTAAACATAGGATTTTTGGAGAAGTTCATTTTCATTGCAAATGTTAAGAAAAAAATTTACAAAGCAGAGTCATCATCTGCAGAAGCAGTTGGTGTTGCCTTCAGTGTTTTCCAATGTAGTGTTTTCCTCATTTTACATCAATCTTGATCTCTGTGTTCAGAAAGGCAGAAGTTAAATATTCCTGTACAATGCTCAAATTATCAGGGCCAGAGCAAAATAGAGGAAAGAATTTGATGAAGTGGGGTTGGACTGGGTATATTAAGTATACAGGGAAGATCAGTGGAGTAGAAAGAGAATGAGAGGGCGGAGAGGTTTGGGAAGGGAGGAAATGTGAAAGGTCTTTACGCAGATCATGTTATGTGCACATGGAAGTCTACCACAGGGGACTGCACCTGTATGTATATGTAGAAAGCACCAGACAGAAATTAACAGATAAATGACCCAAAGAAAGATGAGTAGAGAAAGGAGAATGGGGGTGGGAAGAAGAAGAAGATGGGGGGGTTGGGACTGAATGGTGTAAATCAGATTCCATGCACGTAGGATCTTTTCCAAATCAACCCAACTTCTATGTATAACAATTATGCTCTAATAAAAAATTTAAGAAGATGACATGATCCTATCAGCAAAGAGTGAGATTTGAATTCTTCTTGATCTATTTGTATACCTTTAAATTCTTTCTTTTGTCCAATGGCTCTGGCAATTTCAAGGATGAAGTTGAATAGAAGTGGTAAAAGAGGGGGCACCCTGTCTTCTTCCAGTTTTTAGAGTGAATGCTTTCAACCTTTCTTCACTTAGAATGATGCTGTCTTGGGTTTAGCATAGATAGCTTTTACAATGATTTTACAAAGTTCCTTCTGTCCCTAGTGTTTCTACTGTTTTGACAGGTAGGGGTGCTATATTTTGTTAAATGCTTTTTCTGCATCTATTGAGATTATCAATAAACTTACATCTCTCTTAAATAAACTTAATCTCTCCTCTTTGGCTAAACATTCAGATCATCTCCAGTCCTATAAATATTTTAATGAACATTTTCCTACCTAAACATACGTGACCATTTCGAATTATCTCTTCAGAATAAAATTTAAATCTGACATAAAAGAATTTGTTGTGCAGTTTCTACTTAAAACTAGCTCATGGGAGACAATATATTAAGTGAAATAAGCCAGACACATAAAGAGAAATAGCAGTTTTTCACTTCTTTGTGGAAGCTAAAATGTTGAGCTCAGAGAAGTAGGGAGTAGAGCGGTGGTTATTGGAGCCTGGGAGAGAATCACAAAAATCTTTGTGAGTCTGATTTCTCAAAGACGCATGTGAAGGACTGCCTGAAACATGCCCTCTGAGTGTGGTCTTTAAAAAAAAATAAGAGTGGACTTCTAACAGGGTCCTCAGAAAATCTCTCTTCTCTCTTCAGTGGGCAGAAGGAGGTCCATGTGTCTGGCTTCCTAGGAGCTAGCAGTGGTGTGCAAATCGGCAGGACCAGGACGGCTGGAGAATCTCAATAATCACTAGTAGACCGCATTCTCGGTGATGGCAGGCTGGAAAAAGGCCATCCAGAAGGAAATGGCTTGAGCTCTGAAAATGACAGAATCTGTGGATTTAGGAAACGGTTTTGGGTCCAATCCACTCATAACCTGTACTCCCTGGGTCAGTCCACGGTTGCCACAATTACCACAGGCCTGACAAAAACAACCCGAAGGGGGAGATGCACTCTGGCCTCCTGGCTTGGAGGTTTGGTCTGGGTCCAGCTGACCCATTGCTGCCGGCCTGAGATGAGGTGGGACGCCAAGGTGGAAGGGAACAAGGGGGGAAGCGTCCCTAGCTCATGGCAGCCAGAAGGTTGGGGCGGGTGAGGGGACAGGAGGAAACAGTTCACAGGGGACAAGATGTGATTCCCCAGGGTATGTCCTTGACCACACTCCACCTGCCCACACTCCTCTAAATACAGTTAGCCTTTCAGATAATTAACCAACAAAATGGATGGATCCAAAATTAGGTCACAAGTCTCACAGTCTAATCATTTCACCTCTGAACACTGCTACTGTGGCTGACCCTGAGCTTTTGGTGGGGGGATACCTTATTTCTAAGCCATAATAGTCTCTACAGTCCATGTGCTTTGGTTAGAATACCTTTATGTAGGCTGGGAGAGTTATCCAGTGCCAAAACAAGATTAAAAGGAAATATCTGGTAACTGAAGATGTGACATTTGGAGCTTTGGGAAAATCTCTGAAGAGGAGCCCTGGGTGGAGCACTTTAAAGTCCTGGTGATAAAAATACAAGAGGGCACCTGGTCTGTGGGGTAGCTGAGTGTCAGTGGGATCATTCATGAAAACATAAAAAAAATGAGAAGGAGCGTGTCTGGGGAGAGGAAAGGAGGGAAGGAGTTTGGGCCTGGAGTCTGGGTACCTGCGGGGTCTCTCCAAGGAGATTCCAGGAGGCAGCGGGACAGGTTCCCAGGAGATAGGCCTGGGAGTCATGGCTTAGAGTGACTGTGGAAGTCACAGGTGCTCATAAAGCCAAAAGAGAGCAGGATGAGGAAAGAGTGCCTGATGGACTGTTCGGAAAAGAAGGTGTCCAGAAGAAGGCTCACCAGCTATCAGCAATCATTCTGCAACACAGTGTCAAAGCTCTGCTCTCTGTACCAGGCCTTCTGCACCCCAGTCTAAAACCTCTGCTCTCTATAACAGTCCTTCTGCTCCCCAGTCTACAACCTCTGCTCCCTGCAACAATCTTTCTCCACCCCAGTCTCCAAGTTCTGCTCTCTGAAAAACTCCTTCTGCACCCCAGTCTTGAACATCTGCTTTCTGCAACAGTCCTTCTGCACCTCAGTCTGAAAACTCTGCTCTCTGCAACAATCATTCTGCAACCCAGTCTCCAACCTCTGCTCTCTTTAACAGTCTTTCTGCACCTCAGTCTCCAAACTGTGCACTCTATAATATCCTTCTGCACACCAGTCTCCAAACTGTGATATCTGTAACAGGCCTTCTGCACCCCAGTCTCCAACCTCTGCTCCATGCAAGAATCTATCTGCACCCCAGTCTCCAAGTTCTACTCTCTAAAAGAGTCCTTCTGCACCTACTCTCGAACATCTGCCCTCTGCAACAGTCCTTCTGCACCTAAGTCTGAGATCTCTGCTCTCGGCAACAATCATTCTGCAACCAAGTCTCCAAACTCTGCTCTCTGTAACAGTCCTTCTGCACCTCAGTCTCCAAACTCTGCTCTCTATAATATCCTTCTGCCCACCAGTCTACAAACTGTGCTATCTGTAACAGTCCTTCTGCACCACAGTCTACAACCTCTGCTCTCTGTAACAGGCCTTCTTCAACCCAGTCTCCAACCTCTTCCCTCTAAAACAATCATTCTTCACCTCAGTCTCCAACCTCTGCACTCTGTAACAGGCCTTCAGCACCCCAGTCTCCAACCTCTGCTCTCTGTAACAAACCTTCTGCACCTCAGTCTCAAAATTGTGCTCTCTGCAACGGTTCTTCTGCACCTCAGTCTCCAAACTCTGTTCTCTGCAACAGTCCTTCTGCACCCCAGTCCCCAACCTCTGCTCTCTGTAACAGTCCATCTATACCTCACTCTCCAAACTCTGCTCTCTGTAACGGTTCTTCCGCACCCCAGTTTCCAAACTCTGCTTCGTGTATCAGTCGTTCTGCAAACCAGTCTCAAATATCTGCTCTCTGTAACAGTCGTTCTGCACCTCAGTCTCCAACCTCTGCTCTCTGCAACAGTCCTTCGGCACCCCAGTCTCAAGTCTATGCTCTATGAAACATTTTTTCTGCACCCCAGATCCAACCTATGCTCTCTGTAACTTTCCTTCTCCACCCCATTCTCCAACCACTGGTCCCGGTAAGATCCTTCTGCACCTCAGTCTCCAACTTTTGCTCTCTGCAATGATACTTCTGCACCCCAGTCTTCAAACTCTGCTCTCTGTAACAGTCCTTCTGCACCTCAGTCTCTAACCTCTACTCTCTATAACAATCTTTCTGCAACTCAATCTCCAACCTCTGCTCTCTGTAACAGTCCTTCTGCACCTCAGTATCCAACCTCTGCTCTCTGTAATGATCCTTCTGCACCTCAGTCTCCAACCAATGGTCTCTGTAACAGGCCTTCTGCACTGCAGTCTCCAACCTCTGCTCTCTGTAACAGTTCTTCTGCATGCCAGTCTCAAAGCACTACTCTCTGTTACAGTCCTTCTGCACCCGAATCAATTCTCTGCACTCTGTAACAATCCTTCTGAACCCCAATCTCAAAACTCTGCTCTCTAACAGTTCTTCTGAACCAGAATCTCCAAACTCTGCTCTCTGTAACACTCCTTATGCAATCCAGTCTCCATCCTCTGCTCTCTGTAAGAATCCTTCTGCAGCCAAGTCTCCAACCTCTGCTCTCTGTAAAAGTTCTTCTGCACCTCAGTCTCCAACCTCTGCTCTCTGTAACAGTCCTTCTGCACCCCAGTCTCCAACATCTGCTCTCTGCAATGATCCTTCTTCTCCCCAGGCTCCAACCTCTGCTCTCTGAAATGGTCCTTCTGCACCCGAGTCTCTAAACTCTGCTCTCTGTAACAATCCTTCTGTACCACAGTCTCCAACCTCTTCTCTCTGTAATGGTCCTTCTGGACCCCAATTGCCAACCTCTTTTTTCTATAATAGTTCTTCTACACCTCAGACTCCAACTTATTCTCTCTGTAACAGTCTATCTGCACCTCAGTCTGAAACCTCTGCTCTCTGCAACGATCCTTCTGTACCCCAGTCTCCGAACTGTGCTATCTGTAACAGTCCTTCTGCACCCCAGTCTCCAACTTCTACTCTCTGTAAAACGCCTTCTTCACTCCAGTTTCCAAACTCTGCTCTCTGTAACAGGCCTTCTGCACTCCAGTCTCTAACCTCTGCTCTCTGCAATGATCTTTCTGCACCTCAGTTTTCAACCTCTACTCTCTGCAACAGTTATTCAGCACCGCAGTCTCCATTCTTTGCTCTTTGTAAGATTCTTTTGCACCTCAGTCTCCAAACTCTGCTCTCTGAAACAGTCCATATGCACCCCCGTATCCAAACCCTGCTCTCTGTAACAATCTTAGGCACCTAAATCTCCAACCTCAGCTCTCTGCATCGGTCTTTCTGCACCCCAGTGTCCAAACTCTGTTCTCTGCAACATTTTTTCTTCACCACAGTCTCCACAGTCTGCTTTCTGTTACAGTTATTCTGTACCCCAGTTTCCAACCACTGCTCTCTGTAACAGTCATTCTGCACCTCAGTCTACAAACTCTTCTCTCGGTAACAGTCCTTCTGCTACCTAGTCTCCAAACTCTACTCTCTGAAACATTTCTACTGCACCCCAGTCTCCAACCTGTGCTCACTGGACCGGTCCTTCTGCAACCCAGTTTCCAACATCTGCTCTCTGTAAGTATCGTTCTCCACCACAGTCTCCAACCTCTGCTCTCCTCAACAATCATTCCGCACCTCAGTCTCCGACCTCTGCTCTCTGCAACGATCCTTCTGCTCCCCAGTCTTCAACCACTGCTCTCTGTAACAGTCTTTATGCAGCTCAGTCTCCAATTTATGCTCTCTGTACGATCCTTCTGCACACCAGTCTACAACATCTGCTCTTTGCAATGATTCTTCAGAACCCTAGTCTCCACCATATGATCTCTGTAACAATCCGTCTGGACGTAAGTCTCCAACCTCTGCTCTCTACAACGTTCCTTCTGCTCCTCAGTCTTAAAACTCTACTCTCTGTAAAAGTCCTTCTGCACCTCAGTCTCCAAACTCTGCTCTCTGTAATATCCTTCTTCAACCAATTCTCTAAACCCTGCTCTCTGTAACAGTCCTTCTGCACCCCAATCTCCAAACTCTGCTCTCTTTAGCAGGTCTTCTGCACCCCAGTCTTATAACTCTGCTCTCTTTAATAGGCCTTCTGCACCCAAGTCTCAAACCTCTGCTCTCTGCAATGATCCTTCTACACCCGAGGATCCAACAACTGCTCTCTGCAACAGTCCTTCTGATCCTCAGTCTGAAAACGCTGCTCTTTGCAACAATCCTCCTGAACCCCAGTCTTAAACCTCTGCTCTTGTAACACTTCTTTTGCACCTCTGTCTTTTTGTATCGCAGTCTCCAACCTCTTCGATTTGTAACGGTGCATCTGCTCTCCAAGTGCCAACCTCTGCTTTGTGTAACAGTCCTTCTGCACCCCAGTCTCCAAACTCTTCTCTCTGCAACGATCTTTCTGCACCTCAGTCTCCTACCTATGCTCTCTGTAAAAGTCCTTCTGCACCTTAGTCTCCATTGTTTGCTCTCTGTAATGGTCCTTCTGCACCCCAGTTTCAATCTCTGCCCTCTGTAACAATCCTTCTGCACCTCTGTTTCCAACCTCTGCTTTCAGTAAAAGTCCTTCTGCACCCAAGTCTCCCACATCTGCTCTCTGAAACTGTCCATCTGCACCCCAGTTTCTAAACTCTGCTCTCTGTAACAGTCCTTCTGTACCGCAGTCTCCAACCTCTTCTCTCTATATTGGTCCTTCTGCACCCCAATTGCTAACCTCTGCTTTCTGAAAAGTTCTTCTGCACCTCAGACTCCAACCTCTGCTCTCTGTAACAGACATTCTAAGCCTCAGTCTGAAACCTCTGCTGTCTGCAACAATCCTTCTAAACCCCAGTCTCCAAACTGTGCTATCTGTTACAATCCTTCAGCACCCCAGATTCCAACATCTGCTCTCTGTAACAGTCCTTCTGCAACCCAGTCTCCAACCTCTTCTCTCTGCAACGATTGTTCTGCAACTCAGTCTTCAACCTCAGCTCTCTGCAACAGTATTTCTGCACCCTATTCTCCAACCTCTGCTCTCTGTAAGATCTTTCTCCACCCTGTTCTCCAAACTTTGCTCTCTGTAACAGTCATTCTGCAACCCAGTCTCCAACCTCTTCTCTCTGCAACGATTCTTCTGCAACTCAGTCTTCAACCTCAGCTCTCTGCAACAGTACTTCTGCACCCTATTCTCCAACCTCTGCTCTCTGTAAGATCTTTCTCCACCCTGTTCTCCAAACTTTGCTCTCTGTAACAGTCATTCTGCACCCCAGTATCCAACCTCTTTTCTCTGCAGCAGTCCTTCTGCACCCCAAGCTACAAACTCTACTTTCCGTATGAGTTATTCTACACCCCAGTCTGAAACCTCTGCTCTCTGTAACAGTCCTTCTGCACCTCAGTCACCAACCTTTGCTCTCCGCAACAGTTCTTCTTCACCCCAGTCTCTAACCTCTGCTCTGAGGAAAAGTCCTTCTACACACCAGTCTTCAACATCTGCTCTCTGCCACGATACTTCTGCATCCAAGTCTCAAATGTGTGCTCTCTACAACAGTCCTTCTACACCCCAGTCTCCAACCTATGCTCTCTGCTATAGTCCGTCTGCACCTCAGTCTCCAACCTCAGCTCTCTTCAACATTTCTTCTGCACCCCAGTCTCCAACCTGTGCTCTCTGTAACTATCCTACTGCACCCTTGTCTCCAAACTCTGCTCTCTGTAGCAATTCTTCTGCACCTCAGTCTCCAACCTCTGCTCTCTGCAACAATCCTTCAGCACCTCAGTCTCCAAACTCTGTTCTCTGCAACAGTCCTTCTGCACCCCAGTCCCCAACCTCTGCTCTCTGTAACAGTCCATCTATACCTCACTCTCCAAACTCTGCTCTCTGTAACGGTTCTTCCGCACCCCAGTTTCCAAACTCTGCTTCGTGTATCAGTCGTTCTGCAAACCAGTCTCAAATATCTGCTCTCTGTAACAGTCGTTCTGCACCTCAGTCTCCAACCTCTGCTCTCTGCAACAGTCCTTCGGCACCCCAGTCTCAAGTCTATGCTCTATGAAACATTTTTCTGCACCCCAGATCCAACCTATGCTCTCTGTAACTTTCCTTCTCCACCCCATTCTCCAACCACTGGTCCCGGTAAGATCCTTCTGCACCTCAGTCTCCAACTTTTGCTCTCTGCAATGATACTTTCTGCACCCCAGTCTTCAAACTCTGCTCTCTGTAACAGTCCTTCTGCACCTCAGTCTCTAACCTCTACTCTCTATAACAATCTTTCTGCAACTCAATCTCCAACCTCTGCTCTCTGTAACAGTCCTTCTGCACCTCAGTATCCAACCTCTGCTCTCTGTAATGATCCTTCTGCACCTCAGTCTCCAACCAATGGTCTCTGTAACAGGCCTTTCTGCACTGCAGTCTCCAACCTCTGCTCTCTGTAACAGTTCTTCTGCATGCCAGTCTCAAAGCACTACTCTCTGTTACAGTCCTTCTGCACCCGAATCAATTCTCTGCACTCTGTAACAATCCTTCTGAACCCCAATCTCAAAACTCTGCTCTCTAACAGTTCTTCTGAACCAGAATCTCCAAACTCTGCTCTCTGTAACACTCCTTATGCAATCCAGTCTCCATCCTCTGCTCTCTGTAAGAATCCTTCTGCAGCCAAGTCTCCAACCTCTGCTCTCTGTAAAAGTTCTTCTGCACCTCAGTCTCCAACCTCTGCTCTCTGTAACAGTCCTTCTGCACCCCAGTCTCCAACATCTGCTCTCTGCAATGATCCTTCTTCTCCCCAGGCTCCAACCTCTGCTCTCTGAAATGGTCCTTCTGCACCCGAGTCTCTAAACTCTGCTCTCTGTAACAATCCTTCTGTACCACAGTCTCCAACCTCTTCTCTCTGTAATGGTCCTTCTGGACCCCAATTGCCAACCTCTTTTTTTCTATAATAGTTCTTCTACACCTCAGACTCCAACTTATTCTCTCTGTAACAGTCTATCTGCACCTCAGTCTGAAAACTCTGCTCTCTGCAACGATCCTTCTGTACCCCAGTCTCCGAACTGTGCTATCTGTAACAGTCCTTCTGCACCCCAGTCTCCAACTTCTACTCTCTGTAAAACGCCTTCTTCACTCCAGTTTCCAAACTCTGCTCTCTGTAACAGGCCTTCTGCACTCCAGTCTCTAACCTCTGCTCTCTGCAATGATCTTTCTGCACCTCAGTTTTCAACCTCTACTCTCTGCAACAGTTATTCAGCACCCCAGTCTCCATTCTTTGCTCTTTGTAAGATTCTTTTGCACCTCAGTCTCCAAACTCTGCTCTCTGAAACAGTCCATATGCACCCCCGTATCCAAACCCTGCTCTCTGTAACAATCTTAAGCACCTAAATCTCCAAACTCAGCTCTCTGCATCGGTCTTTCTGCACCCCAGTGTCCAAACTCTGTTCTCTGCAACATTTTTTCTGCACCCAAGTCTCCAACCTGTGCTCTCTGTAACACTCATTCTGCACCCCAGTCTCCAACATCTGCTCTCTGCAACGATCCTTTTCCTACCCAGTCTCCAAACTCTCCTCTCTGTAAAAGTCCTTTTGTATCGCAGTCTCCATCTTCTTCTCTTTGTAACGGTCCATTTGCTCCCCAATTGCCAAACTCTGCTTTCTGTTACAGTTTTTCTGCACACCAGTCTCCAAATTCTTCTCTCTGCAAAGATCCTTCTGCACCTCTGTCTCCAAAGTCTGCTCTCTGTAAGAGTCCTTCTGCACCCCAGTCTCCAAACTCTGTTCTCTGTAACAGACCTTCTGTACCGCAATCTCCAACCTCTTTTCTCTATAATGGTACTTCTGCACCACAATTGCCACCTTCTACTTTCTGATACAGTCCGCCTGCACTCAAACTCCAACCTCTGCTCTCTGTAACAGTCTTTCTAAGCCTCAGTCTGAAACCTCTGCTCTCTGCAACAATCATTCGAAACCCCAGTCTCCAAACTGTGCTATCTGTAACAATCCTTCTTCACCCCAGTCTCAAACATCTGCTCTCTGTAACAAGTCTTCTGCAACTCAGTCTCCAAAGTCTGCTCTCTGTAACAGGCCTTCTGCACCCCAGTCTCCAACCTCTGCTCTCTTCAAAATTTCTTCAGCACCCCAGTCTCCAACCTGTACTCTGTAACTATCCTACTGCACCCCGGTCTCCAAACTCTGCTCTCTGTATCAATCCTTCTGCACCTCAGTCTCCAGGCTCTGCTCTCGGCAAAGATCCTTCTGCACCCTAGTCTCCAACGTCTGTTCTCTGCAACAGTCCTTCTGACCCCAGGCTCCAGCCTCTGCTCTCTGTAACATCCTTCTGCACCCCAGTTTCCAAACTCTGCTCTCTGTGACATTCCTTCTGCACCCCAGTCTCCACCCTCTGCTCTTTGTAACAGTACTTCTGTACTGCAGTCTTCAATCTCTGCTCACTGCAACATTTTTTCTGCACCCCAGTCTCCAAACTGTGCTCTCTGTAACTGTCTTTCTGACCCCAGTCTCCAACCTCTGCTCTCTGAAACGATCCTTCTGCACTTCAGTTTCCAACCTCTGCTCTCTGCAACGATCCTTCTGCACCACAGTTTCCAATCTCTGCACTCTGTAACAGTCCTTTTACTAGTAGTCTCCAAACTCTTCTGTCTGTACCAATCCTTCTGCACCTCAGTCTCTCACCTCTGCTCTCTGTAACAGTCCTTCTGCACCTCAGTCTCCATACTCTGCTCTATGTAACAGGCTTACTGCACCACAGTCTCCAACCTCTGCTCTCTGTAACAGTTCTTCTGCACCCCAATCTCAAATCTCTTCAACGATCCTTCTGAATCTCAGTCTCCAACATCTGCTCTCAGCAACAGTCCTTCTGCACCCCAGTCTCCAGACTCTGCTCTCTGTAAGATCCTTTTGCATCCCTTTCTCCAACCTGTCCTCTCTGTAACAGTCCTTTAGCATCCCAGTATCCAACCTCTGCTCTTTGTAAAAGTCTTTCTGAACCTCAGTCTCGAACCTTTGCTCTCTGTAATGGTCCTTCTGCACCCCAGTCTCCAACCTCTGCTCTATGCAACAGTTCTTATGCACCCCAGTCTCCAATCTCTGCTCTCTGCTACATTAATTTTGCACCCCAGTCTTCAACATTTGCTCTCTATATCAGTGCTTTTGCACATCAGTCTCCAAACTCTGCTCTCTGCAGCAGTTTTTTTACACCCCAGTAACCAAAATCTGCTCTGTGTAACGATCCTTCTGCACCTTAGTTTCCAACCTCTGCTCTCTGTAACAGGCCTTCTGCACCCCAGTCTCCAACCTCTGAACTCTGTATCAGTCCTTCTGCAACACAGTCTCCAAACTCTGCTCTCTGCAAAAGTCCTTATGAATCCAAGTCACAAAACTCTGCTTTCTGCAACATTTCTTCTGCACACCAGTCTCCAACCTGTAATCTCTGTAACATTCCTTCTCCACCCTAATCTTCAACATCTGCTCTCTACAAGGATCCTTCTTCTACCCAGTCTCCAAAGTCTGCTCTCAGTAAAAGTCATTTGGTATCGCAGTCTCCAACCTCTACTCTTTGTAACGGTCCATCTGCTACCAAATTGCCAACCTCTGCTTTCTGTCACAGTCCTTCTGCACCCCAGTCTCCAAACTCTTCTCTCTGCAACGATTTTTCTAGACCTCATTCTCCAACCTCTGCTCTATGTAAAAGTTCTTCTGGATCTCAGTCTCCATCTTTTTCTCGCTGTATTTGTCCTTCTGCACCTCAGTCTCCAATCTCTGCTCTCTGTAACAATCCTTCTGCACCTCTGTCTCCAACGTCTGCTCTCTGTAAAAGTCCTTCTGCACCCCAGTCTCCCACATCTGCTCTCTGAAACGGTCCATCTGCACCCCAGTCTCCAAACTCTGCTCTCTTCACACGTCTTATTATACCCAAGTATCCAACATTAGCTCTCTGCAATGATCATTCTGCATCCCAGTCTCCAACCTCTACTCTCTGCTAAAGTCTTTCTGCACCCCACTCTCCAACCACTGCTCTCTGCAATATCTCTTCTGCACCCTAGTCTTCAACCTGTGCTCTCTGTAACTATCTTACTGCACCCCAGTCTTCAAAGTCTGCTCTCTGTAGCGATCTTTCTCCACCTCAGTCTCCAACCTCTACTTTTTACAACAGTCCTTCTGAACCCCAGTCTCAAACATATGCTCTCTGTAAAAGTCCTTCTGCAAATCAGTGTCCAAAATCTGCTCTGTAAATCTTTCTGCACGTCAGTCTCCAACCTGTGCTCTCTTTTACGATCCTTCTGCACCTCATCTTTAAATTCTGCTCTCTGTAACAGGCCTTCTGCAACAAAGTCTCCAACTTCTGATCTCTGTAACAGTTCTTCTGAACCCCAATCTCCAAACTCTGCTCTCTCTAACACTGCTTCTGCACCCTAGTCTCCATCCTCTGAATCTGAAGAATACATTGAGACCCCAGTCCAACCTCTCCTCTCTGTTTAAGTCCTTCTGCTCCTCAGTCTCCAACCTCTGCTCTCTGTGACAGTCCTTCTGCACCCCAGTCTCCAACATCTGCAATCTGCAATGATTCTTCTTACCCAGTCTCCAAACTCTGCTCCCTGTAACAGTCCTATTGTATTCCAGTTCCCAACCTCTTCTCTTTTAACGGTCCTTCTGCTCCCCAATTGCCAACCCCTGCATTCTGAAAAAGTATTTCTGCACCCCAGTCTCTAACCTCTTCTCTCTGCAACGATCCTTCTGCAACTCAGTCTCTAAACTCTGCTCTCTTGCAACAGTTCTTCTGCACCCCAGTCTCCAGACTCTGCTATCTGTAAGATCCATTTGCATCCCAGTCTTCAATATCTGCTGTCTGTAACATTTCTTCTGCACCACAGTATCCAACCTCTGCTCTCTGGAAAAGTCCTTCTGCATATGAGTCTTTAACCTTTGCTCTTTGTAATGGTCCTTCTGCACCCCAGTATTCACAATCTGCTCTCTGTAACAATCCTTCTTCACGTCAGTCTTCAACGTCTGCTCTGTGTAACAGACCTTCTGCACCCCAATCTCCAACATCTGCTCTCTGCAACTGTCTTTCTGGACATTAGTCTCCAAACTCTGCACTCTGTAACATTCCTTCTGCACCTCAGACTCCAACCTCGTCTCTCTGTAACAGTTTTTCTACACCCCAGTCTCCAAGCTCTTCTCTTCGCAACAGTCCTTCTACACCCCAGTCTTCAACCACTGCTCTCTGCAACAATCCTTTTGCATCCCAGTCTCCAACATCTACTCTCTGCAACAGTCCTTCTGCACCCCAGTCTCCAACCTCTGCTTTCTGCTACAGCGCTTCTTCAACCCAGTCTCCAAACTCTGCTCTCTGAAACGATCCTTCTGCACCACAGTCTCCAAACTCTGCTGTCGTTAACAAACCTTCTGCACCCCACTCTCCAAACTCTGCACTCTGTAACAGGCCTTCTGCAATCCACTTTCCAAACTATTCTCTCTGCAAAGATCCTTCTGGACTTCAGTCTCAAAACTCTGCTCTCTGCAACAGTCCTTCTGCACCCGAGTCTCAAGACTCTGCTCTCTGTATGATCAATTTGCATCCCAGTCTCCAAACTCTGCTCTCTGTAACAGTACTACTGCAACCCAGTATCCACCTATGCTCTCTGAAGAAGTCTTTCTGCACCTCAATCTGCAAACATTGATCTTTGTAATGGTCCTTATGCAGCCCAGTATCCAACCACTGCTCTTTGTACCAATGTTCTGCACCTCAGTCTCCAACATCTGATCTCTGTAACAGTCCTTGTGCACCCCAGTCTCCAATATTTCCTCTCCGTAACAGTCCTTCTGCACCCCAGTCTCCAACCTCTGCTCTCTGCTAAAGTCCATCTTAACCCCAGTCTCAAACCTCTGCTCTCTGCAACATTTCTTCTGCACCCCGGTCTCCAACCAGTGCTCTCTGTAGTGATCCTTCTGCACCCCAGTCTTCAACCTCTGCTCTCTGCAACTATCCTATTTCACCACAGTCTCCGACCTCTGCTCTCTGCAACAGTCCTTCTGCACCCCAGTCTCCAAGCTCCGCTCTCTGTAACAGTCCTTCTGTACATCAGTGTCCAAAATTTGCTCTCTGTAAAAATTCTTCTTCACTTCAGTCTTCAAACTCTGTTCCCTGTAACAGGCCTTCTGCACCCCCATTCTCCATCCTCTGCTCTCTGTAACAGTTTTACTGAAACCCAATCTCCAAACTCTGCACTCTGTAAAACTCGTTCTGCACCCCAGTCTTCATCCTCTGCTCTCTGTAAGAATCTTTTTGCACCCCAGTCTCCAAACTCTCCTCTCTGGAAAAGTCCTTCTCCACATCAGTCTCGAAGTTCTGAAATCTGTAACGTTCCTTATGCACCCCAGTCTCCAAACTCTGCTCTCTGAAACGATCTTTATGCACCTCAGTCTCCAACCTCTGCTACCTGTAACAGTCTTCTGAAACCCAGTCTTCATCCTCTGCTCTCCGCTAAAGTCCTTCCTCACCCCAGTCCAAAACCTCTGCTCTCTGCAACATTTCTTCTGCACCCCAGTCTCCAAACTCTGCTTTCTGTAGCGATTCTTCTGCACCTCAGTCTTCAACCTCTGCTCTCTGCAAGATCCTTCTCCACCTCAATCTCCAAGTTCTGCAATCTGTAACGGTCCTTCTGCACCCCAGTGTCAAACCTCTTCTTTCTGAAACGATCCTTCTGCACCTCAGTCTCCAACCTCTGCTCTCTGTAACAAACCTTCTGCTCCCTACTCTCCAAACTCTGCACTCTGTAACAGGCCTTCTGCAACCCATTCTCCATTCTCTTCTCTCTGCAACTGTCCTTCTGCACCCAAGTCTCCAACCTCTGCTCTATGTAACAATCCATCTGCATCTCAGTCTCCAAACTCTGCTCTCTGCAATGGTTCTTCTGCACCCCAGTCACCAACTTCTGTTTCTGCATCAGTCCTTTGCAACCAAGTCTCCAACCTCTACTCCTCTTTAACAGTCCTTCTTTACTGCAGTCTCCAACCTCTGCTCTTAGTAAAGGTCTTTTTTGCACCCCAGTCTTAAACGTCTGCTTGCTGTATCAGTCCTTCCGCACCTCAGTCTCCAACCTCTGCTCTCTGCAACAGTCTTTTTGCACCCCAGATTCCAACCTCTGCTCTCTGCAACATTTTCTTCTGCACCCCAGTCTCTAAACTTTGCTTTTTGTAACTGTCTTTCTGACCTTAGTCTCCTAACTATGCTCTCTGAAACGATCCTTCTGCACCTCAGTCTTTCAACCTCTGCTCTCTTCAACGATCGTTCTGCACCTCAATTTCCAAACTCTATCTCTGTAACAATCCTTCTGCAACTCAGTCTCCAACCTTGCTCTCTGTGAAGTCCTTCTGCACCCCAGTTTCCAACACCTGCTCTCTGCAAGGATCCTTCTTCTACCCAGTCTCCAATCTCTGCTCCATATAACCGTCCTTTTGTATCGCAGTCTCCAACCTCTGCTCTCTGTGAAAGTCCTTCTGCACCCCAGTTTCCAACACCTGCTCTCTGCAAGGATCCTTCTTCTTCCCAGTCTCCAATCTCTGCTCCATGTAACCGTCCTTTTGTATCGCAGTCTCCAACCTCTTCTCTTTGTAACGGTCCTTCTGCTGCCGAATGCCAACCTAGGCTTTCTGTAACAGTCCTTCCGCACCCCAGTCTCTAACCTCTTCTCTCTGCAAGGATCCTTCTGGACCTCAGTCTCTAAACTCTGCTCTCTGCAACAGTCCTTCTGCACCCCAGTCTTCAGACTCTGCTCTCTGTTACAGTACTACTGCAACCCAGTATCCAACCTATGCTCTCTGTAAAAGTCCTTCTGCACCTCAATCTCCAAACATTGATCATTGTAATGGTCCTTCTGTACCCCAGTATCCAACCTCTGCTCTTTGTAACAATCCTTCTGCACCTCAGTCTCCAATGTCTGCTCTCTGCTTCAGTCCTCCTTCACCCCAGTCTCAAACCTCTGCTCTCTGCAAAATTTCTTCTGCACCCCAGTTTCCAACCTCTGCTCTCTGTAGCGATCCTTCTGCACCTCAGTCTTCAACCTCTGCTCTCTGCAATGATCCTCTTTCACCACAGTCTCCAACATCTGCTCTCTGCAACAGTCCTTCTGCACCCCAGTCTCCAAGCTCTGCTCTGTGTAAAAATTATTCTTCACCTCAGTCTCCAAACACTGTTCCCTGTAACAGGCCTTCTGCACCCCAGTCTCCATCCTCTGCTCTCTGTAACAGTTTTTCTGAAACCCAATCTCCAAACTCTGCACTCTGTAAAACTCCTTCTGCACCCAAGTCTCCATCCTCTGCTCTCTGTAAGAATCTTTTTGCACCCCAGTCTCCAACCTCTCCTCTCTGGAAAAGTCCTTCTCCACATCAGTCTCGAAGTTCTGAAATCTGTAACGTTCCTTATGCACCCCAGTATCCAAACTCTTCTATATGAAACAATCTTTATGCACCTCAGTCTCCAACCTCTGCTCCCTGTAACAGTCTTCTGAAACCCAGTCTTCATCCTCTGCTCTCCGCTAAAGTCCTTCCTCACCCCAGTCTAAAACCTCTGCTCTCTGCAACATTTCTTCTACACCCCAGTCTCCAAACTCTGCTCTCTGTAGCGATCCATCTGCACCTCAGTCTTCAACCTCTGCTCTCTGCAAGATCCTTCTCCACCTCAATCTCCAAGTTCTGCAATCTGTAACGGTCCTTCTGCACCCCAGTGTCAAACCTCTTCTTTCTGAAACGATCCTTCTGCACCTCAGTCTCCAAGCTCTGCTCTCTGTAACAAACCTTCTGCTCCCAACTCTCCAAACTCTGCACTTTGTAACAGGCCTTCTGCAACCCAGTCTCCATCCTCTTCTCTCTGCAACTGTTCTTCTGCACCCAAGTCTCCAACCTCTGCTCTATGTAACAATTCATCTGCACCTCAGTCTCCAAACTCTTCTCTTTGCAATGGTTCTTCTGCATCCCAGTCACCAACTTCTGTTTTCTGCATCAGTCCTTTTGCAACCAAGTCTCCAACCTCTACTCTCTTTAACAGTCCTTCTTTACTGCAGTCTCCAACCTCTGCTCTTAGTAAAGGTCTTTTTGCACCCCAGTCTTAAACGTCTGCTTGCTGTATCAGTCCTTCCGCACCTCAGTCTCCAACCTCTACTCTCTGCAACAGTCCTTTTGCCCCCCAGATTCCAACCTCTGCTATCTGCAACATTTTTTTCTGCACCCCAGTCTCTAAACTTTGCTCTTTGTAACTGTCTTCTGACCCCAGTCTCCTAACTATGCTCTCTGAAACGATCCTTCTGCACCTCAGTCTTCAACCTCTGCTCTCTTCAACGATCGTTCTGCACCTCAATTTCCAAACTCTATCTCTGTAACAATCCTTCTGCAACTCAGTCTCCAACCTCTGCTCTCTGTGAAAGTCCTTCTGCACCCCAGTTTCCAACACCTGCTTTCTGCAAGGATCCTTCTTCTACCCAGTTTCCAATCTCTGCTCCATGTAACCGTTCTTTTGTATCGCAGTCTCTAACCTCTTCTCTTTGTAACGGTCCTTCTGCTCCTGAATGCCAACCTAGGCTTTCTGTAACAGTCCTTCTGCACCCCAGTCTCTAACCTCTTCTCTCTGCAAGGATCCTTCTGGACCTCAGTCTCTAAACTCTGCTCTCTGCAACAGTCCTTCTGCACCCCAGTCTTCAGACTCTGCTCTCTGTAACAGTACTACTGCAACCCAGTATCCAACTTATGCTTTCTTTAAAAGTCCTTCTGCACCTCAATCTCCAAACATTGATCATTGTAATGGTCCTTCTGCACCCCAGTATCCAACCTCTGCTCTTTGTAACAATTTTTCTGCACCTCAGTCTCCAACGTCTGCTCTCTGCTTCAGTCCTCCTTCACCCCAGTCTCAAACCTCTGCTCTCTGCAAAATTTCTTCTGCACCCCAGTTTCCAAACTCTGCTCTCTGTAGCGATCCTTCTGCACCTAAGTCTTCAACCTCTTCTCTCTGCAAAGATCCTCCTTCACCACAGTCTCCAACATCTGCTCTCTGCAACCGTCCTTCTGCACCCCAGTCTCCAAGCTCTGCTCTGTGTAAAAATTATTTTTCACCTCAGTCTCGAAACTCTGTTCCCTGTAACAGGCCTTCTGCACCCCAGTCTCCATCCTCTGCTCTCTGTAACAGTTTTTCTGAAACCCAATCTCCAACCTCTGCACTCTGTAAAACTCCTTCTGCACCCCAGTCTCCATCCTCTGCTCTCTGTAAGAATCTTTTTAGACCCCAGTCTCCAACCTCTCCTCTCTGTAAAAGTCCTTCTCCACATCAGTCTCGAAACTCTGCTCTCTGTAATGGCCCTTATGCACTCCAGTCTCAAACCTCTGCACTCTGAAATGATCCTTATGCACCTCAGTCTCCCAAACTCTGCTCCCTGTAACAGTCCTTCTGAACTCCAGTCTCCGACATCTGGTCTCTGCAACGATCCTTCTTCTCCCCAGGTTCGAACCCATGCTCTTTGTAATAGTCCATCTGCACCTCAGTCTCCAAACTCTGCTCTCTGCAACAGTCCTTCTGCACCCCAGTCTCCAAACTCTGCTCTTTGCAACATTTCTTCTTCACCTCAGTCTCCAACCTGTGCTCTCTGTAAAGGTCCTTTTGAACCAGAGTCTTTAACCTCTATTCTCTGTAGCGATCCTTCTGCACCTCAGTCTCCAACATTGGCTCTCTTCAATGATCTTTCTGCACCTCAGTCTCAAAACTCTGTTCTCTTCAATGATCCTTCTACACACCAGTCTACAAGCTCTGCTCTCTGTAACTGTCTTTCTGAACACCAGTGTCCAAACTCTGCTCTTCGTAAAAATACTTCTGCATCACAGTCTCCAATCTCTGCTCTCTGTAACAGTCTTTCTGCACCTCAGTCTCCAACCTCTGCTCACTTTAACAGTCCTTCTGCACAACATTCTCCAAACTCTGCTCTCTGCAACAGTCATTCTGCACCCCAGTCTCCATTCTCTGCTCTCTGTAACACTCGTTTTTGCACCCCAGTCTCCATTCTCTGCTCTCTGTAATGATCGTTCAGCACCTCAATATCCGACCTCTGCTCACTTTAACCGGCCTTCTGAACCCCATTCTCCAACGTATGCTCTCTGGATCAGTCCTTTTGCACCTCAGTACCCTACCTCTGTTCTCTGTAAACAATCCTTCTGCACCTGAGTCTCAAACCTCTTCTCTCTGCAACTTTCGATCTGCACCCCAGTCTCCAAACTCTATTCTCTGCATCAGTCCATCTGCACCCAAGTCTCCAAACACTGCTCTCTCTAACAGTCCTTCTGTACCACAGTCTCCAACCTCTGCTCTCTGTAACCGTCCTACTGCACCCAGTTTCAATATTCAGATTTCTGTATCAGTTCTTCTGCACCCCAGTCTCCAACTTCTGCTCTCAGTAACTGTCCTTCTGCACCCCAGTCCCCAACTTCTGCTCTCTGCAACATTTCTTCTGCACCCCAGTCTCTATCTGTGCTCTCTGTAACTGTCCTTCTGCACCACAGTCTGAAACCTCTGCTCTCTGAAACGATCCTTCTGCCCCTCACTCTCCAACCTCTGCTCTCTGCAATGATCTTTCTGCACCCCAGTCTCCAAACTCTGCTCATTTTAAGAGTCCTTCTGCAATTCAGTCTCAAACCTCTGCTCTGTAACAATCCTTCTGCACCTCAGTCTCCAACCTCTGTTATGTGTAACAATTCTTCTGCACACCAGTCTCCAACCTCTGCTCTCTGTAACAGGTCTTCTGCACCCCAGTATCCAAACTCTGCTCTCTGTTAAAGGCCTAATGCAATCCAGTCTCCAAACTCTTCTCTCTACATTGATCCATCTGCACCTTAGTCTCCAACCTCTGCTCTGTGCAACAGGCCTTCTGCAGCCAGTGTCCACCCCTCTGCTCTCTGGAAGATTCTTTCTCACCCCGATCTCCAAACGTTGCTCTCTATAACAGTCCTACTCACCTCACTCTCCAACCTCTGATCTCTGCTATGGTCCTTCTGCACCCCAGTAACCAAACTCTGTTCTCTGCAACAGTACCTCTGCACCTCAGGCTCCAAAATCTGCTCTCTGTAACAGTTTTTCTGTACCACAATCTCCAACCTCTGCTGTCTCTAACAGTTTTTCTGCATCCCAGTCTCCAAACTCTACTTTCCATATCAATTATTCCGCACCTCAGTCTCCGAACTCTGCTCTCTGTAACAGTCCTTTTGCACCTCAGTCTCCAACCTCTGCTCTCTGCAAAAGTCCTTCTGCACCCCAGTCTCCAACATCTTCTCTCTGCAACAGTTCTTCTACACCCCAGTCTCCAAACTCTGCTCTCTGTAATAGGCATTCTGCCCTCCAGTCTCCAATCTTTTCTCTCTGCAACAATCTTTCTGCAACTCAGTCTCCAATCTCTGTTCTCTGCAACAGTCTTTCTGCACCTCAGTTTCCAAACTCTGCTCTCTGTAAAAATCCTTCTGCAACTCAGTCTCCAAACTCTTCTCTCTGCCACAGTCCTTCTGCACCCCAGTCTCCAAAATCTTCTCTCTGCAACAGTCCTACTGCACCCCAGTCTCAACCCTCTGCTCTCTGTAAGATCCTTCTTCATCCCGATCTCCAAACGTTGCTCTCTATAAAAGTCCTCCTCACCTCACTCTCCAAACTCTGCTCTCTGCTATGGTCCTTCTGCACCCCAGTAACCAAACTCTGTTCTATGCAACAGTACTTCTGCACCTCAGGCTCCAAAATCTGCTCTCTGTAACAGTTCTTCTGCACCTCAGTCTCAAACCTCTGCTCTCTGCAACAGTCCTTCTGAACCCCAGTCTCCAACATCTTCTCTCTGCATCAGTCCTTCTACACCCCATCTCCAACCTTTGCTCGATGCTACAGTCCTACTGCACCCCAGTCTCCAAACTCTGCTCTCTGTAACAGGCATTCTGCACCCCAGGTCTCCAATCTTTTCTCTCTGCAACGATCCTTCTGCAACTCAGTCTCCAACCTCTGCTCTCTGCAACAGTCTTTCTGCACCTCAGTTTCCAAACTCTACTCTCTGTAACAATCCTTCTGAAACTCAGTCTCCAAACTCTGCTCTCTGCGACAGTCCTTCTGAACCCCAGTCTCCATCATCTTCTCTCTGCAACAGTCCTTCTACTCCCCACTCTCCAACCTCTGCTCGCTGCTACAGTCCTTCTGCACCCCAGTCTCCAAACTCTGCTGTCTGTAACAGGCCTTCTGCAACCCAGTCTCCAATCTTTTCTCTCTGCAACTGTCCTTCTTTATCCAAGTCTCCAATCTCTTCTCTCTGTAACAATCCTTTTGCACCTCAGTCTCTAACCTCTGCTCTCTGCAATGGTTCTTCTGCACCCCAGTCACCAACTTCTCTTTTCTGCATCAGTCCTTTTGCACCCAAGTATTTAACCTCTGCTCCCTGTACCAGTCCTTCTTTACCACAGTCTCCAACCTCTGCTCTCTGTAAAGGTCCTTTTGCACCCCAGTCTCCAACATCTGCTTGCTGTATCAGTCCTTCTGCACCTCAGTCTCCAACCTCTGCTCTCTGCAACAGTCCTTTTGCACCCCAGATTCCAACCTCTGCTCTCTGTAACATTTTTTTCTGCACCCCAGTCTCTAAACTTTGCTCTTTGTAACTGTCTTTCTGACCCCAGTCTCCTAACTATGCTCTCTGAAATGATCCTTCTGCACCTCAGTCTCCAACCTCTGCTCTCTTCAACGATCCTTCTGCACCTTAATTTCCAAACTCTGATCTCTGTAACAATCCTTCTGCAACTCAGTCTCCAACCTCTGCTCTCTGTGAAAGTCCTTCTGCACCCCAGTCTCCAACATCTGCTCTCTGCAAGGATTCTTCTTCTACCCAGCCTCCAACCTCTGCTCCCTGTAACAGTCCTTTTGTATCGCAGTCTCCAACCTCTTCTCTTTGTAAAGGTCCTTCTGCTCCCGAATGCCAACCTAGGCTTTCTGTAACAGTCCTTCCACACCCCAGTCTCTAACCTCTTCTCTCTGCAAGGATCCTTTTGGACCTCAGTCTCTAAACTCTGCTCTCTGCAACAGTCCTTCTGCACCCCAGTCTTCAGACTCTGCTCTCTGTTACAGTACTACTGCAACCCAGTATCCATCCTATGCTCTCTGTAAAAGTCCTTCTGCACCTCAATCTCCAAACATTGATCATTGTAATAGTCCTTCTGTACCCCAGTATCCAACCTCTGCTCTTTGTAACAATCCTTCTGCACCTCAGTCTCCAATGTCTGCTCTCTGCTTCAGTCCTCCTTCACCCCAGTCTCAAACCTCTGCTCTCTGCAAAATTTCTTCTGCACCCCAGTTTCCAACCTCTGCTCTCTGTAGCGATCCTTCTGCACCTCAGTTTTCAACCTCTTCTCTCTGCAATGATCCTCTTTCACCACAGTCTCCAACATCTGCTCTCTGCAACAGTCCTTATGTACCCCAGTCTCCAATCTCTGATCTGTGTAAAAATTATTCTTCACCACAGTCTCCAAACACTGTTCCCTGTAACAGGCCTTCTGCACCCCAGTCTCCATCCTCTGCTCTCTGTAACAGTTTTTCTGAAACCCAATCTCCAAACTCTGCACTCTGTAAAACTCCTTCTGCACCCCAGTCTCCAACCTCTCCTCTCTGTAAAAGTCCTTCTCCACATCAGTATCGAAACTCTGCTCTCTGTAACGGTCCTTCTGCACCCCAGTCTCCAACCTCTGCTCTCTGAAACGATCCTTATGCACCTATGTCTCCAACCTCTGCTCTCTGTAACAGTCCTTCTGAACCCCAGACTCCAACATCTGGTCTCTGCAACGATCCTTCTTCTCCCTAGGCTCCAACCTCTGCTCTTTGTAATAGTCCTTCTGCACATCAGTGTCCAAACTCTGCTCTCTGCAACAGTCCTTCTGCACTCCAGTCTCCAAACTCTGCTCTCGGTAACAGTTCTTCTGTACCCCAGTCTCCAAACTCTGCTCTCTGTAACACTCCTTCTGCTCCCCAGTCTCCACCCTCGGATCTCTTTAACAATCCTTCTTGATCTCAGTTCCCAACCTCTGCTCTCTACAACAGCCCTTCTGCTCCTAAGTCTGCAACTCCTACGTTCTGTAAAAGTCCTTCTGCACCTCAGTCTCCAAACTCTGTTCTCTGTAAGATCCTTCTGCAAACCATTCTTCAAACTCTGCTCTCTGTAACAGTCCTTCTGCACCCCAGTCTCGAAACTCTGCTCTCTGTAATAGGCCTTCTACACCCCAGTCTTCAAACTCTGCTCTCTGTAACAGGCGTTCTGCACCCCAGTCTCCAACTTGTGCTCTCTGCAATGATTTTTCTGCACCCCAGTGTCCAAACTCTGCTCTTTGTAACAGTCCTTCTGCACCCCAGGATCCAACATCTTCTCTCTGTATCGTCTTTCTGCACCTCAGTCTGAAAACTCTGCTCTCTGCAACAATCATTCTGCACCCCAGTTTCCAAACTTTGCTTTCTGAAACAGTCCCTCTTAACCTCAGTCTACAAAATGCTCTCTGTAACATCCTTCTGCAAACCTGTCTCGAACCTGTACTAATTTTATCAGTGCTTCTGCACCCCAGTCTCCATACTCTGCTCTCTGCAACAGTACTTCTGCACACCAGTCTCCAACCTCTGTTCTCTGCATCAGTCCTTCTGCACCCAAGTCTCCGACCTTTGCTCCCTGTAACAGTCCTTCTGAACCGCAGTCTCCAACCTCTTCTCTCTACAAAAGTTGTTTTGCACCCCAGTATCCAACTTCTGCTCTCTGCAACATTACTTTTGCACCCCAGTCTCAATCTGTGCTCTCTATAACTATCCTACGGCACCCCAGTCTCCAAACAGTTTTTTCTGCAATAGTCCTTCTGCACCCCAGTCTCCAAACTCAGCTTTCTGTAACAGTCCTTCTGTACCGCAGTCTCCAAACTCTGCTTTGTGTAATGGTCCTTCTGCACCCTAGTCTCCACACTCTGCTTTCTGTATCAGTTATTCTTCACCCCAGTCTCCAAACTCTGCTCTGCATAACAGTCCTTCTGCAGCTAAGTCTCCAACCTCTGCTATGTGTAACAATTCTTCTGAAAACCAGTCTCCAACCTCTGCTCTCTGTAACAGGTCTTCTGCACCCCAGTCTCCAAACTCTGCTCTCTGTTAAAGGCCTAATGCACCCCAGTCTCTAACCTCTTCTTTCTACAATGATCCATCTGCACCTCAGTCTCCAACCTCTACTCTCCGCAACAGTCCTTCTGCACCCCATTGTCCACCCTCTGCTCTCTGTAAGATCCTTCTTCACCCTGATCTCCAAACGTTGCTCCCTATAACAGTCCTTCTGCACCTCACTCTCCAACCTCTGCTCTCTGCTATGGTCCTTCTGCACCCCAGTAACCAACCTCTGTTCTCTGCAACAGTACTTCTGCACCCCAGGCTCCAAAATCTGCTCTCTGTAACAGTTTTTCTGTACCACAATCTCTAACTTCTGCTGTCTTTAACAGTCCTTCTGCACCCCAGACTCCAAACTCTACTTTCCATATCAATTATTCCACACCTCAGTCTCCAAACTCTGCTCTCTGTAACAGTCCTTCTGCACCTCAGTCTCCAACCTCTGCTCTCTGCAACAGTCCTTCTGCACCCGTCTCCAACATTTTCTCTCTGCAACAGTCCTTCTACACCCCAGTCTCCAAACTCTGCTCTCTGTAATAGGCATTCTGCACCCCAGTCTCCAATCTTTTCTCTCTGCAACGATCCTTCTACAACTCAGTCTCCAACCTCTGCTTTCTGCAACAGTCTTTCTGCACCTCAGTTTCCAAACTCTGCTCTCTGTAACAATCCTTCGGCAACTCAGTCTCCAAACTCTGCTCTCTGCAACAGTCTTTCTGCACCCTTGTCTCCAACATCTTCTCTTTGCAACAGTCCTTCTACACCCCACTCTCCAACCTCTGCTCGCTGCTACAGTCCTTCTGCACTCCAGTCTCCAAACATTGCTCTCTGTAACAGGCCTTCTGCACCCAGTCTCCAATCTTTTCTCTCTGCAACGATCCTTCTGCACCTCAGTCTCCAACCTCTTCTCTTTGCAACAGTCTTTCTGCACCTCAGTTTCCAAACTCTGCTCTCTGTAACAATCCTTCTGCAACACAGTCTCCAACCTCTGCTCTCTGTGACAGTCCTTCTGCACCCCACTCTCCAAACTCTGTTCTCTGTAAGATCCTATTGCAAACCATTCTTCAAACTCTGCTTTCTGTGACAGTCCTTCTGCACCCTAGTTTCGAAACTCTGCTCTCTGTAACAGGCCTTCTGCACCCAATCTTCAAACTCTGCTCTCTGTAACAGGCGTTGTGCACCCCATTCTTTAACCTGTGCTCTCTGCAATGATCCTTCTGCAACCCAGTCTCCATCCTCTGCTCTCTATAAGAATCCTTTTGCACCCGAGTCTCCAAACTCTCCTCTCTGTAAAAGTCCTTCTGTACTGCAGTCTGCGAACTCTGCTGTCTGCAACAGTCCTTCTGCAACCCAGTCTCCAACCTGTGCTGTCTGCAACAGTCCTTCTGCACCCCAGTCTCCAACCTCTGCTCTCTAAAACATTTCTTCTTCACCCCAGTCTCCAACATGTGCTCTCTGTAACTGTCCTTTTGCACCCCAGTCTCCAACCTCTGCTCTCTGTAGCGATCCTTCTGTATCTCAGTCTTCAACCTCGGCTCGGTGCAACGATCCTTCTGCACCTCAGTCTCAAAACACTGTTCTCTTCAATGATCCTTCTACACACCAGTCTCCAAGCTCTGCTCTCTGTAACAGTCTTTCTGAACACCAGTGTCCAAACTCTGCTCTCCGTATGAATCCTTCTGCATCTCAGTCTCCAACCTCTGCTCTCTGTAACAGTCCTTCTGCACCTCAGTCTCCAAGCTCTGCTCTCTGTAACGATCCGTCTGCACCTCAGTCTCCAAACGCTGCTCTCTGTAAGAGACCTTCTGAACCCCAGTTTCCAACCTCTTCTCTCTGTAACAGTTTTTCTGGACACCAATTACAAACTCTGCTCTCGATAACACTCCTTCTGCACCCCAGTCTCCATCCTCTGCTCTCTGTAACAGGCCTTCTGAACCACAGACTCCAACCTCTTGTCTCTGCAACGATCCTTCTGCACCTCAGTTTCAGACCTCTGCTCTCTGTAACAATCCTTCTGCATCTCAGCCTCCAACCTCTTCTCTCTGTGACAGTCCTTCTGCACCCCAGTCTCCAACATCTGCAATCTGCAACGATTCTTCTTACCCAGTCTCCAACCTCTGCTCCCTGTAACAGTCCTTTTGTATTCCAGTCTCCAAACCCTTCTCTTTGTAAGGGATCTTTTGCTCTTTAATTGCCAACCCCTGCTTTCTGAAAAAGTCCTTCTGCACCCCAGTCTTTAACCTCTTCTCTCTGCAACGATCCTTCTGCACCTCAGTCTCTAAACTCTTCTCTCTGCAACAGTCCCTCTGCACCCCAGTCTCCAGGCTTTGCTATCTTCAAGATCCATTTGCATCCCAGTCTCCAACATGTGCTCTGTAACAGTCCTTCTGCACCACAGTATCCAACCTCTGCTCTCTGTAAAAGTTTTTCTGCACATCAGTCTCCAACCTTTGCTCTTTGTAATGGTCCTTCTCACCCCAGTATTCACAATCTGCTCTCTGTAACAATTTTTCTGTACCTCAGTCTTCAACGTCTTGTCTCTGTAGCAGACCTTCTGCACGCCAGTCTCCAACATCTGCTCTCTGGAACGGTCCTTCTTCACCCCAGTATTTAACCTCTGCTCTCTGTAACAGTCCTTCTGTACCGCACTCTCAAAACTCTTCTCTCTGTAACGGTCCTTCTGTACCCCAGTCTCAAACCTATGCTCTCTACAAAAGTCATTCTGCTCCCCAGTCTCCAACCTCTGCTCTCTGTAACTGTCCTTCTGCTCCCCAGTCTTCAACTCTGCTCTCTTTAACAGTCCTGCTGCACCTCTGTGTCCAACCTCTGCTCTCTGCAACAGTTCTTCTGCACCCCAGTCTCCAACTTATGTTCTCTGGAAAAGTTCTACTGCACCCCACACTCCAAGGTCTGCACTCTGAAACAGTCTTTCTCAACAGCAGTCTCTATCCTCTGATCTCTGTAACAGTCCTCCTGTAGTGCAGTCTCCAAAATCTTCTCTCTGTAACGCTCCTTCTGCTCCCCAGGCTTCAGCCTCTGCTTTCTGTATCAGTCTTTCTGCACCCCATTCTCCAACCTCATCTCTCTGAAACAGTCCTTCTCAACAGCAGTCTCTATCCTCTGATCTCTGTAACAGTCCTCCTGTAGTGCAGTCTCCAAAATCTTCTCTCTGTAACGCTCCTTCTGCTCCCCAGGCTTCAGCCTCTGCTTTCTGTATCAGTCTTTCTGCACCCCATTCTCCAACCTCATCTCTCTGTTACAGTCCTTCTGCACCTCAGTCTCCAAACTCTGCTCTCTACAACGGTCCTTCTGAACCTCAGTCTCTAAACTCTACTCTCTGTAACAGTCCTTCTGCACCTAAATCTCCAACATATTCTCTCTGTAAGATCCTTCTGCAAGCCAGTCTTTAAACTCTGCCTTCTGGAAAAGTCCTTCTGCACCCCTTCTCCAAATTCTGTTCTCTGTAACAGTCCTTATACGCGCTAATCTCAAAACTCTGCTCGCTACAAAAATCCTTCTGCACCCCAGTCTCAAACCTCTGCTCTCTGCAACAGTACTTCTGCATCCCAGTCTGAAAACTCTGTTCTCTGCAACGATCATTCTGCAAACAAGTCTCCAACCTCTTCTCTCTATAACAGTCCTGCTGTACCACAGTCTTCAAAATCTGCTCTCTGTAAGATCCTACTGCAACCCTGTCTTCAAACTCTGCTGTTTGTAACAGTCATTCTGCACGCCACTCTGCAAACTCTGCTCTGTGTAACAGGCCTTTTGCACTCCATTCTCCAACCACTGCTGTCTGCAACAGTCCTTCTCCACCAGAGTCTTCAAACTCTGCTTTCTGTATCAGTCCATATGCACCCCAATCTCCAAACTCTGCTCTCTGTAACAGTCCTTCTGCACCTCAGTCTACAAACTCTGCTCTCTGCAACAGTCTTTCTGCAACCCAGTCTCCAACATCTGATCTCCGCAAAAGTCTTTCTGCACCAAAGTCTCCAAATTCTGCCTCTGTAACAGTCCTACTGAAAGGCAGTCTCCAACCTCTACTCTCTGCAACAGTGCTTCTGCAAACAAATCTCAAATCTGTGCTCGCCGCAACAGTTTTTCTACACCCCATGTCCAGCCTCTGCTCTATGCAGCAGTCCCTCTGCAACCCAATCTCCAAACTCTGATCACTATAACGATCTTTCTGCACCTCATTCTCCAAACTCTACTCTGTAAAAGTACTTCTGCACCCATTCTCCAAACTCTGCTCTCTGTAACAGGCCTCCTGCACTCCAGTCTCCAACCTTTTTTCTCTATAACATTCCTTCTGCACACCAGTCTCCAACCTCTGCTCTCTACAACGATCCTTCTGCACTCCAGTCTTTAAATTCTGCTCTCTACAACAGTCCTTCTGCACCCCAGTCTCCAACATGTGCTCTCTGCAAAAGTCCTTCTGCACCTCAGTCTGAAAACTCTGTTCTCTGCAACGATCCTTCTGCACCCTACTCTCCAACCTCTGCTCTCTTTAAAAGTCCTGCTGAACCTTGGTCTGCAACCTCTGCTCTTTGTAAGATACTTGTGCAACCTTGTCTAAAAACTCTGCTCTCTGTAACAGTTCTTCTGCACCCCAGTCTCCAACCTCTTCTGTCTGCAACGATATTTCTGCATCTCAGTCTCCAACGTGTGCTCTGTGCAACAGTCCTTCTTCACCCCAGTCTCCAACCTCTGATCTCTGCAATGATCTTTCTGCACCCCAGTATCCAACTTCTGCTCTATGCAACAGTCCTCCTGCACCACAGTCTCCAATCTCTGCTCTCTGTAAGATCCTTCTGCACTCCAGTTTCCAAACTCTGCTCTCTGTAACATTCCTTCTCCACCACAGTCTTTAACCTATGTTTCCTGCAAGTGTCCTGCGGCACCCCACTCTCCAACCTCTGTCCTCTGCAAAAGGCCTTCTGCACCCCAGTCTTCAAAATCTGCTCTCTGCAACGATCTTTCTGCACTGCAGTCTCCAACATCTGCTCTCTGCAATTATCCAACTGTACCCCAGTCTCAAACGTTTGATCTGTGCAACTGTCCTTCTGCACGTCAGTCTCAAAATTCTGCTCTCTGTAAGATCCTTCTGCACCCCTGTATCGAACCTTTGCTCTCTGTAACAGTCCTTCTGCATCCGAGTCTCTAAACTCTGCTCTCTGTAACAGGCCTATTGAACCCCAATCTACAACCTCTACTCTCTGTAACATCCCTTCTGCACCTCAGTCTCCAACCTCTGCTCTCTGCAACAGTCTTCTGCACCTCATTCTCCAAGCTCGGCTCTCTTCAACGATCTTTCTGCACCTCAGTCTCCAAAGTCTGCTCTCTGCAACACTCCTTCTGCACCCCAGTCTCCAAACTCTGATCTGTTTTAGATCCTTCTGCACACCAGTTTTCAAACTCTATTCTGTATAACATTCCTTCTCCATCCCAGTCTCTAACTTTTGCTTTCTGTAACGATCCTGTAGCACCCCAGTCTCCAACCTCTGTTCTCTACAACAGTCCTTCTGCTCCCCAGTTTCAAACCTCTGCTCTCTGTAAAAGTCCTTTGGTACCGCAGTCTCGAACCTCGGCTCTCTGTAATGGTCCTTCTGCACCCAAGTCTCCAAATTCTGTTGTCTGTAACAAGCCTTCTGAACCCCAGTCTCAAAACTCGGCTCTATGTAACAGGCTTTCTGCATCCCAGTCTCCAAACACTTCTCTCTGCAACGATCCTTCTGCACCTCAGTGTCAAACCTCTGCTCCTTGCAACAGTTCGTCTGCACCCCAGTCTAAAACCTCTGCTTATTGTAAGATCCTTCTGCACCCCAGTCTCCAAACTCTGCTCTCTGTATCAGTCCATCTGCACTCCAGTCTCCAACATCTGCTCTCTGCAACAGTCTTTCTACACCCTAGTTTCCAAATTTTGCTCTCTACAAAAGTCCTTCTGCACCCCAGTCTCCAAACTCTTCTCTCTGCAATGATCCTTCTAGACCTCAGTCTCCAACTTCTGCTCTCTGCAAGAGTCTTTCTGCACCCCAATCTCCAACCTCTGCGCTCTGTAACAGTTTTTCTATACCAAAGTCTCCAAACTCTGGTCTCTGTAATGGTTCTACTGCACCCCAATTTCCAACCTCTAGTTTCTGTAACAGTCTTTCTACACCTCAGTCTTCAAACTATGCTCTCTATAGCAGGCCTTCTGCACCCCAGTCTTCAAAATCTGCACTCTCCAAGGATCCTTCTGCACCCCAGTCTCCAACCTCTGCTCTCTGCAATGATCCTAATGCACCACAGTCTCAAACCTCTGCTCTCTGCAAAAGTCCTTCTGCACCCCAGTCTCAAACTCTCCTCTCTGCATCTATCTTTCTGGACCTCAGTCTCCAACATCTGCTCTCTGTAACAATCCTTCTGCACCAAAGTCTCCAAACTCTGCTCTCTGTAAGATCCTTCTGCACTCCAGTTTCCAAACTCTGCTCTCTGTAACATTCCTTCTCCACCCCAGTCTTTAACCTCTGCTTCTGCAAGTGTCATGCGGCATCCCAGTCTTCAGACTCTGTCCTCTGCGACAGTACTTGTGTTCCCCAGTTTCCAACCTCTGCTCTTTGTACAGGTCTTTCAGCACCCCAGTCTCCAAAATCTGCTTTCTGTATCAGTCCATTTGAACCCCAGTCTCAAACCTCTGCTTTCTGTATCTATCCTTCTGAACCTCAGTATCCAACCTGTGCTCTCTGTAACATTTCTTCTGCACCCCAGTGTCCAAACTCTGCTCTCTGTAACAGTTGTTCTATACCGCAGTCTCCAAACTCTGGTCTCTTTAACGGTCCTTATGCAGCCCAATTTCCAACCTCTGCTTTCTGTAACAGTCCTTCTGCACCTAAGTCTCCAAACTCTGCTCTCTGCAACAGTCCTTCTACACCTCAGTCTCCAAACTCTGCTCTCTGAAACACTCCTTCTGCACCTCATTCTGACACATCTGCACTCTGCACAATCCTTCTGCACCCCAGTCTCCAAACACTGCTCGCTATAACAGTCCACCTGCACCTCAGTCTCCAAACTCTCCTCTCTGTAACAGGCCTTCTGCAAACCTGTCTCTAAACTCTTCTCTCTGTAGCAGGCCTTCTGCACCCCAGTCTCCAAAATCTGCTCTCTGCAATGATCCTTCTTCACCTCAGTCTCCAACATCAGCTCTCTGCAATGATCCAGCTTCACCCCACTCTCCAACCTCTGATCTCTGCAACAGTCCTTCTGCATCTCAGTCTGAAAACTCTGCTGTCTTCAACGAACTTTCTGCACCTTAGTCTCCTACCTCTGCTGCCTGTAACAGTTCTTCTGCACCTCATTCTCCCAACTCTGCTCTCTGTAACATACTTCTGAAACCCAGTCTTTAAACTCTGCACTATGTAACCATCCTTCTGCACAACAGTCTCCAACCTGTGCTCTCTGTAACAGGACTTCTGAAACCCAATCTCAAAAATCTGCTCTCTGTAACAGGCGTTCTTCACCGGAGTCTCCAAAATTTTCTCTGCAACGATTCTTCTCCATACCAGTCTCCAAACTCTGCTCTCTGCAACAGTCCTTTTGCACCACAGTCTCCAACCTCTGTGCTCTGTAAGATCCATCTGTACCCCACTCTCCAAACTCTGATATCTTTAACAGTCCTTCTGCACCCCAGTCTCCAACCTCTACTCTCTGTAACAGTCCTTCTGAACCTCAGTCTCCAAACTCTGCTCACTTAAACAGTCTTTCTGCACAACATTCTCCAAACTCTGATCTCTGCAACAGTCCTTCTGCACCCCAGTCTCCAAAATCTGCTCTCTGCAACAGTACTTCTACACTCCAGTTTCCAAACTCTTCTTCCTTCAACGATTTTTCTGGACCCAAGTCTCCAATGTCTGCTCTCTGCAGAGTCTTTCTGCACCAGAGTCTCCAAACTCTGATCTCTGTAATAATCCTTCTGCACCTCAGACTCCAAACTCTGTTCTCTGCAAGGGTCCTTCTGCAAATCAGTCTCCAAACTCTACTCTCTGTAACAGTGCTTCTGCACACCAGTCTACAACCTCTGATTTCTGCAACGATCCTTCTTCACCAAAGTCTCCAACTTATGCTGTCTGCAACAGTCCTTATGCACCCGAGTCTTCAACATCTGCTCTCTGCAACAGTCCTTCTGCCCCTCAGTCTTAAAACTCTGCTCTCTGCAAAGACCCTTCTGCACCCCAGTCTCCTACTTCTGCTCTCTGTAACAGTCCTTTGCACCTCATTCTCCTAACTCTGCCCTCTGTAAGATCCTTCTAGATCCCAGTCTTTACACTCTGCACTATGTAACAGTCCTTCTGTAAAACAGTCTCCAAACTCTGCTCTTTTTAACAGGACTTCTGAAAGCCAGTCTCAAATCTCTGCTCTCTGAAACAGGCCTTCTGCACCCCATTCTCCAACCTCTTCTCTCTGCAATGATTCTTCTCCACCCCAGTCTCCAACCTCTGCTCTCTGCAATAGTCCTTTTTCACCCCAGTCTTAAAAATCTGCTCTCTGTAAGATCCAACTGAACCCAAGTCTCCAACCTCTGCTCTCTGTAACAGTCTTCCTGCACCCCAGTCTCCAACATATGCTCTCTGCAACATTCCTTCTGAAGCACAGTCTCCAACATCTGCTCTCTGCTACAGTCCTTCTGCAGCCCAATCTCCAACCTCAGCTCTCTGCAACAATCCTTCTGCACCTCAGTCTCCTAACTCTGCTCTCTGTAACAGTCCTTCTGGACTGTTACTGCACAAAAGTCTCCAACTTCTGCTCTCTGTAACAGGACTTCTGCAACCCTGTCTCCAACCTCTGCTCTCTGTAACAGGCCTTCTGCACCCCAGTCTCCAACCTCTTCTCTCTGCAACGATTCTTCTCCACCCAAGTCTCCAACATCTGCTCTCTGCAACTGTCCTTTTGCACCCCAATCTGCAAACTCTGCTCTCTGTAACATCAATCTGAACCCCAGTCTTCAAACTCTGCTCTCTGTAACAGTCCTTCTGCACCCCAGACTCCAAATGCTGCTCTCTGTAACACTCCTTCCACACAGCAGTCTCCAAACCCTGCTCTCTGTAACAATCCTTCTTCACCCCAGTCTCTAAAATCTTCTCTCTGCAACAGTCCTTCTCCACCCGAGTCTCCAAACTCTGCTCTCTGCAACGAACCTTCTGGACCCCAGTCTCCAACGTCTGCTCTCTGCAACAGTCCTTCTGCAATACAGTCTCCAACATCTGCTCTCTGTAAGATCCTTCTGCACTCCAGTTTTCAAACTCTGCTGTCTGTAAAATTTCTTCTCCACACCAGTCTCAAACCTCTGTCCTCTGCAACAGTCCTTCTGCTCCCCAGTCTCTGAAATCTCCTCTCTGTAACAAACCTAATGTACCGCAGTTTCCAACCTCTGCTCTCTTTAAGGGTCCTTCTGCAACCCAGTATCCAAACTCTAATTTTGAATCAGTCCTTCTGAACCCCAGTCTCCAACCTCTGCTTTTTGTATCTATCCTTCTGCACCTCAGTCTTCAACCTGTGCTTTCTGTAACAGTCCTTCTGCACCCCACTCTTCAACCTCTGCTCTCTGTAACATTCCTTCTATACCGCAGTCTCCAACCTCTGCTCTCTGTAACGGTCCTTCTGCACCCCAATTTCCAATATCTGCTTTCTGTAACAGTCCTTCTACACGTCAGTCTCTAAACTCTGCTCTCTGTAACAGTCCTTCTACACCTCAGTCTCTAACCTCTGCTCTCTTTAACAGTGCTTCTGCACCTTAGTCTGAAACCTCTGCTCTCCACGATTCTTCTGCACCCCAGTCTCCAACCACTGCTCTCTGTAACACTCCACCTGCACCTCAGTCTCCAACATCTGCTCTCTGTATGTTCCTTCAAAAAACCAGTCTCAAACTCTGCTCTCTGTAACAGTGTTTCTGAACCCCAGTCTCCAACCTCACCTCTCTGTAACAGACCTTCTGCACTCCAGTCTCGAAACTCTGCTCTATATAGCAGGCCTTCTGCACCCCACTCTCCATGCTGTGCACTATGCAAGGATCCTTCTGCACCCCAGTCTCCAACATTTGCTCTCTGCAATGATCTTACTGCACCCCAGTCTCCAACCTCTGATCTCTGCAACAGTCATTCTGCACCTCAGTCTCCAAATTCTGCTCTCTGTTAAATTCTTCTGCACCCCTGTCTCCAACCTCTACTCTCTATAACAGTCTTTCTGCACCTCAGTCTCCAACCTCTGCTCTCTGCAAGAGTCACTCTGCACCCCACTCTCCAAACTCTGCTCTCTGCAACAGTCCTTCTGCACCCTAGTTACCAATATCTGCTCTCTCCTACAGTACTTCTGCAACCCAGTCTTCGACCATTGCTCTCTGTAACAGTCTTCCTGTAATGAAGTATCCAACCTCTGCTCTCTGT
Source organism: Ictidomys tridecemlineatus (assembly GCF_052094955.1). Classification (NCBI taxonomy): domain Eukaryota; kingdom Metazoa; phylum Chordata; class Mammalia; order Rodentia; family Sciuridae; genus Ictidomys; species Ictidomys tridecemlineatus. The sequence continues at coordinate 80,142 of NW_027521463.1, forward strand.
AACGGTCTTTCTGCACCCCTGATTCCAATCTATGCTTTCTGTATCAGTCCTTCTGTACCCCAGTTTCCAACCTCTGCTCTCTCTAAGAGTCCTTCTGCACCTCAGTCTCCCAACTCTGTTCTCTGTATGATCCTTCTGCAACCCAGTCTTTAAACTCTGCACTTTGTACCTGTCCTTCTGCACAACAGTCTTTAATTTCTGCTCTCTGTAACAGGACTTTTGCAACCCAGTCTCCAACCTCTGCTCTCTGTAACAGGCCTTCTGCACCCCAGTCTCCAACCTCTTCTCTCTGCAAAGATTCTTTTCCACCCAAGTCTCCAACATCTGCTCTCTGCAACTGTCCTTTTGCACCCCAGTCTGCAAACTCTGCTCTCTGTAACATCCATCTGAACCCCAGTCTCCAACCTCTGCTCTCTGTAACAGTCCTTCTGCAACCCACTCTCCAAACGCTGCTCTCCGTAACACTCCTTCCGTACCTCAGTCTCCAAACCCTGCTCTCTGTAACAATCCTTCTGCACCCCAGTCTCTAAAATCTGCTCTCTGCAACAGTCCTTCTCCACCCTAGTATCCAACATCTGCTCTCTGGAACAGTCCTTCTGACCCCTGTCTCCAACTTCATCTTTCTGTAACAGTCCTTCTGCACCTCAGTCTCCAACCGCTGCTCTCCACAAGAGTCAGTCTGCACCCAAGTCTCCAAATTCTGCTCTCTGCAACAGTCCTTCTGCACCCTAGTTACCAACATCTGCTCTCTGCTACAGTACTTCTGCAACCCAGTCTTAAAACACTGCTCTCTTTAACAGTCCTCCTGTATTGCAGTATCCAACCTCTGCTCTCTGTAATGGTCTTTCTGCACCCCAGACTCCAATCTCTGCTTTCTGTATCAGTATTTCTGTGCCCCAGTTTCCAAACTCTGCTCTCTGTAAGAGTCCTTCTGCACCTCAGTCTCCAACCTGTGATTTCTACAAGAGTCCTTCTTCAACTCAGTCTCCAATTCTGCTGTCTGTAAGATCCTTTTGCACCCCTGTATTTTACCTCTACTCTCTGAAACTGTCCTTCTGCACCGGAGTCTCCAAACGCTGCTCTCTGAAACAGGACTTCCGCACCTCAGTCTCCATCCTCTGCTCTCTGCAACAGTCCTTCTGCACCACAGTCTCCAACCTCTGCTCTCTGCAACAGTCCT
>NW_027521464.1:0-81265 GCF_052094955.1 Ictidomys tridecemlineatus
ACCATGATGGTTCCATTGTGATATAACTAACAGCTCCTCCTTAAAAAGCCATGGGCTATATTTTTGTATTATATCAACGTATGCCCTGACTGCTCTTGATTTTACTGGGAAGCCTCCTTCCTCTATCAATTTACTTAACAGTCTTTCGGTTTGTTTTTTACTAATTGCTGATCCCGTATTTCTACTATAATACAACCCAGCAAGATAACACCAAACCAAACCGAGACAGAATCCAATAAAAAGGGAACCACACAAAATCATTATAACAGCCTTTCTATCCTCCTGACATATGCATCCGTCCTTTCTCCCTATCTGTTCCTCAGATGCAAATAGTTTTTCCTCAGATATGAGTGGTTTTTCTTCCCTCTTACTCATCTCCAGGGACAGGAAAGTTAAAACAAAAACAAAGCAAAACAAAAGAGGACACTTAAAATGGCTACCCATCCTCTCGCCCTGCCCTCAGGGGCGAGCAGTTTACTTACCCTCTGTTGCTCCCCGTGCAAGCCACCAAATGCCGAAGTCTGGCTTGGCACAAATCAGGAGCCACTTGTCAAAAAGAAACTAACTTTATTTTTAGAACTAAAAACGCCAAACGAAACAGCTCCAGGGAAAAACCCTCAGAGCCTAACTGCCACCACCAGCTTCCACAAGCCTCTCCCTCTCACCCCAGCCTCTCAACCTCCCCCCATCCTTTTGCGCTTGAGGCCGATTGGCTGGGTTGCGTGGGCAGAGCTAAAGAAGTCACCCAATGAGCAGCTCCGTGGAGGAGCCAATCAGCTAGATGTTGCTGGGGCCGCTGTGAGCCAATCATCAGCTGGCAGTCTGAAGGGCAGGGAAACAGCCCAATGAACATCACCGCAGAGGAGCCAATCAGCTAGATGTTGCTGGGGCCACTGTGAGCCAATCATCAGCCAGCAGCTGGAAGTTTGCTGGGGCCCCATTGGCTGTGGCTCTCAACAGTTTGCTGTTGATGTAGAACTAAGCAGAGACTGGCGAAAATCACTTTCATGGAAAGGGGTTTCCAAGCTTCCAAAAAACTACGAGTTGCCTGAAATCACAGCAAACATTTTTTCACCCAATCTTTATGATTCTTTCAGGTAATGATCAGTACACCAAAACAACTTGGCTCACCAAATTTCGTTCTTCTAGGTTAAACCGTTCGTTTGCAGTAACCGTTTTCATTTTTAGGTTTCACTCTGTTTTCTCCTATAGGGATACATGTATTTGGAACTCTAAATCAAACCGGTTTGTTCTAGCTCTTTCAAACTTGACACAATAAAGCAGTTTCAAGTTCTGTCTCTATGGTTTGTTTGCTGTTGATGTAGCCCTAAGAGGAGACTGGCGAAAATCACTTTTATGGAAAGGGGTTGCCAAGTTTCAAAAAACTACGAGTTGCCTTAAATCTCGGCAAACTTTTTTTCACCCAATCTTGATGATTCTTCCAGGTAATTATCAGTACACAAAAACCACTTGGTTCACCAAATTTTGTTCTTCTAGGTTAAACCGTTCGTTTGCAGTAACCGTTTTCATTTTTAGGTTTCACTCTGTTTTCTACTATAGGGATACATGTATTTGGAACTCTAAATCAAACACGGTTTGTGCTAGCTCTTTGAAACCTGACACAATAAAGCAGTTTCAAGTTCTATCTATATGGTTTGTTTGCTGTTGATGTAGCACTAAGCAGAGACTGGCGAAAATCACTTTCATGGAAAGGGGTTGCCAAGCTTCCAAAAAACTACGAGTTGCCTGAAATCTCAGCAAACATTTTTTCACCCAATCTTGATGATTCTGTCAGGTAATGATCATTACATCAAAACCACTTGGCTCACCAAATTTCGTTCTTCTAGGATACACCGTTCGTTTGCAGTAACCGTTTTCATTTTTAGGTTTCACTCTGTTTTCTCCTATAGGGATACATGTATTTGGAACTCTAAATCAAACACGGTTTGTCTTAGCTCTTTGAAACCTGACACAATAAAGCAGTTTCAAGTTCTATCTCTAAGCTTTGTTTGCTGTTGATGTAGCCCTAAGCATAGACTGGCGAAAATCACTTTCATGGAAAGGGGTTGCCAAGCTTCCAAAAAACTACGAGATGCCTGAAATCTCAGCAAACATTTTTTCACCCAATCTTGATGATTCTTTCAGGTAATGATCAGTACACCAAAACCACTTGGCTCACCAAATTTCGTTCTTCTAGGTTAAACCGTTCGTTTGCAGTAACCGTTTTCATTTTTAGGTTTCACTCTCTTTTCTCCTATAGAGATACATGTATTTGAAACTCTAAATCAAACAGGGTTTGTGCTAGCTCTTTGAAATTTGACACAATAAAGAAGTTTCAAGTTCTATCTCTATGGTTTGTTTGCTGTTGATGTAGCCCTACGCAGACACTGGCAAAAATCACTTTCATTGAAAGGGGTTGCGAAGCTTCCAAAAAATTACGAGTGGCCAGAAATCTCAGCAAACATTTTTTTACGCAATCTTGATGATTCTTTCAGGTAATGATCAGTAGACCAAAACCACTTGGCTCACAAAATTTCGTTCTTCTAGGTTAAACCGTTCGTTTGCAGTAACCGTTTTCATTTTTAGGTTTCACTCTGTTTTCTCCTATAGGCATACATGTATTTGGAACTCAAAATCAAACACGGTTTGAGCTAGCTCTTTGAAATTTGACACAATAAAGCAGTTTTAAGTTTTATCTCTATGATTTTTTTGCTGTTGATGTAGCCCTAAGCCGAGACTGGCGAAAATCACTTTCATGGAAAGAGGTTGCCAAGCTTCCAAAAAACTAACAGTTGCCTGAAATCTCAGCAAACATTTTTTCACCCAATCTTGATGATTCTTTCAGGTAATGATCAGAACACCAAAACCACTTGGTTCACCAAATTTCGTTCTTCTAGGTTAAACCGTTCATTTGCAGTAACCGCTTTCATTTTTAGGTTTCACTCTGTTTTCTTCTATAGGGATACATGTATTTGGAACTCTAAATCAAACACGGTTTGTGCTAGCTCTTTGAAACTTGGCACAATAAAGCAGTCTCAAGTTCTATCTCTATGGTTTGTTTGCTGTTGATGTAGCCCTAAGCAGAGACTGGCGAAAATCACTTTCATGGAAAGGGGTTGCCAAGCTTCCAAAAAACTACGAGTTGCCTGAAATCTCAGCCAACATTTTTTCAGCCAATCTTGATGATTCTTTCAGGTAATGATCAGTACACCAGATCCACTTGGCTCACCAAATTTCGTTCTTCTTGGTTAAACCGTTTGTTTGCAGTAACCGTTTTCATTTTTAGGTTTCACTCTGTTTTCTCTGATAGGGATACATGTATTTGGAACTCTAAATCAAACATGGTTTGTGCTAGCTCTCTGAAACTTGACACAATAAAGCAGTTTCAAGTTCTCTCTCTATGGTTTGTTTGCTATTGATGTAGCCCTAAGAGGAGACTGGCGAAAATCACTTTTATGGAAAAAGGTTGCCAAGTTTCAAAAAACTACGAGTTGCCTTAAATCTCGGCAAAACTTTTTTCACCCAATCTTGATGATTCTTCCAGGTAATTATCAGTACACCAAAACCACTTCTTTCACCAAATTTCGTTCTTCTAGGTTAAACCGTTCGTTTGCAGTAACTGTTTTCATTTTTAGGTTTCACTGTGTTTTCTTCTATAGGGATACATTAATTTGGAACTCTAAATCAAACACGGTTTGTGCTAGCTCTTTGAAACTTGACACAATAAAGCAGTTTCAAGTTCTATCTCTGTTGTTTGTTTGCAGTTGATGTAGCCCTAAGCAGAGACTGGCGAAAATCACATTCATGGAAAGGGGTTGCCAAGCTTCCAAAAAACTACGAGTAGCTTGAAATCTCAGCAAACATTTTTTCAGCCAATCTTGATGATTCTTTCAGGTAATGATCAGTACACCAAAAACACTTGGCTCACCAAATTTTGTACTACTTGGTTAAACCGTTCGTTTGCACTAACCGTTTTCATTTTTAGGTTTCACTCTCTTTTCTCCTATAGGGATACATGTATTTGGAACTCTAAATGAAACACGGTTTGTGCTAGCTCTTTGAAACTTGACACAATAAAGCAGTTTCAAGTTCTGTCTCTATGGTTTGTTTGCTGTTGATGTAGCCCTAAGCAGAGACTGGCGAAAATCACTTTCATGGAAAGGGGTTGCCAAGCTTCCAAAAAACTACGAGTTGCCTGAAATCTCAGCAAACATTTTTTCTCCCATTGTTGATGATTCTTTCAGGTAATGATCAGTACACCAAAACCACTTGGCTAACCAAATTTCGTTCATCTAGGTTAAACCGTTCGTTTGCAGTTATTGTTTTTATTTTTAGGTTTCACTCTGTTTTCTCCTATAGGGATACATGTAGTTGGAACTCTAAATCAAACACGGTTTGTGCTAGGTTTTTGAAACTTGACACAATAAAGCAGTTTTAAGTTCTATCTCTATGGTATGTTTGCTGTTGATGTAGCCCTAAGCAGAGACTGGCGAAAATCACTTTCATATAAAAGGGGTTGCCAAGCCACCAAAAAACTACGAGTTTCCTGAAATCTCAGCCAACATTTTTTTCACCCAATCTTGATGATTCTTTCAGGTAATGATCAGTACACCAAATCCACTTGGATCACCAAATTTCGTTCTTCTAGGTTAAACCGTTCGTTTGCAGTAACCATTTTCATTTTTAGGTTTCACTCTGTTTTCTCCTATAGGGATACATGTATTTGGAACACTAAATCAAACACGGTTTGTGCTAGCTTTTTGAAACTTTACACAATAAAGCAGTTTCAAGTTATGTCTCTATGGTTTGTTTGCTGTTGATGTAGCCCTAAGCAGAGACTGGCGAAAATCACTTTAATGGAAAGGGGTTGCCAAGCTTCAAAAAAACTACGAGTTGCCTGAAATCTCAGGAAACATTTTTTCACCCAATCTTGATGATTCTTTTAGGTAATGGTCAGTACACCAAAACCACTTGGCTGACCAAATTTCGTTCTTGTAGGTTAAACCGTTCGTTTGCAGTAACTGTTTTCATTTTTAGATTTCACTCTGTTTTCTCCTATAGGGATACATGTATTTGGAACTCTAAATCAAACACAGTTTGTGCTAGCTCTTTGAAACTTGACACAATAAAGCAGTTTCAAGTTCTATCTCTATGGGTCTTTGCTGTTGATGTAGCCCTAAGCAGAGACTGGCGAAAATCACTTTCATGGAAAGGGGTTGCCAAGCTTCCAAAAAACGACGAGTTGCCTCAAATCTCAGCCAACCTTTTTTCCCCCAATCTTGATGATTTTTTCAAGTAATGATCAGTACAAAAAAAACCACTTGGCTCACCAAATTTTGTTCTTGTAGGTTAAACCGTTCGTTTGCAGTAACCGTTTTCATTTTTAGGTTTCACTCTGTTTTCTCCTATAGGGATACATGTATTTGGAACTCTAAATAAAACACGGTTTGTGCTAGCTCTTTGAAACTTGACACAATAAAGCAGTTTCAAGTTCTATATCTATGGTTTGTTTGCTGTTTATGTAGCCATAAGCAGAGACTGGCGAAAATCACTTTCATTTAAAGGGGTTGCCAAGCTTCCAAAAAACTACGAGTTTCCTGAAATATCAGCAAACATTTTTTCACCCAATCTTGATGATTTTTTCAGGTAATGATCAGTACAACAAAACCACTTGGCTCACCAAATTTCGTTCTTTTAGGTTAAACCGTTCATTTGAAGTAACCGTGTTCATTTTTAGGTTTCACTCTGTTTTCTCCTATAGGGATACATGTATTTGGAACTCTAAATCAAACATGGTTTGTGCTGGCTCTTTGAAACTTGACACAATAAAGCAGTTTGAAGTTCGATCTCTATGGTTTTTGCTGTTGATGTAGCCCTAAGCAGAGACTGGCGAAAATCACTTTCATTTTAAGGGGTTGCCAAGCTTCCAAAACATTACGAGTTGCCTGAAATCTCAGCAAACATTTTTTCACCCAATCTTGATGATTCTTTCAGGTAATGATCAGTACACCAAAACGACTTGGCTCACCAAATTTCGTTCTTCTAGTTTAAACTGTTCGTTTGCAGTAACCGTTTTCATTTTTAGGTTTCAATCTGTTTTCTCCTATAGGGATACATGTATTTGGAACTCTAAGTGAAACACGGTTTGTGATAGCTCTTTGAAACATGACACAATTAAGCAGTTTCAAGTTTTATCTCTATGGTTTGTTTGCTGTTGATGAAGCCCTAAGCAGAGACTGGCGAAAATCACTTTCATGGAAAGGGCTTTCCAAGCTTCCAAAAAACTACGATTTGCCTGAAATCTCAGCCAATGTTTTTTCACCCAATCTTGAAGATTCTTTCAGGTAATGATTAGTACACCAAAACCACTTGGCTCACCAAATTTCGTTCTTCTAGGTTAAACCGTTCGTTTGCAGTAACCGTTTTCATTTTTAGGTTTCACTCTGTTTTCTCCTATAGGGATACATTTATTTGGAACTCTAAATCAAACACGGTTTGTGCTAGCTCTTTGAAACTTGACACAATAAAGCAGTTTCCAGTTCTATCTCTATGGTTTGTTTGCTGTTGATGTAGCCCTAAGCAGAGACTGGCGAAAATCACTTTAATGGAAAGTGGTTGCCAAGCTTCCAAAAAACTACGAGTTCCCTCAAATCTCAGCAAACATTTTTTTACCCAATCTTGATTATTCTTTCAGGTACTGGTCAGTACACCAAAACGAATTGGCTCACCAAATTTCGTTCTTCTAGGTTAAACCTTTCGTTTGCAGTAACCGTTTTCATTTTTAGGTTTCACTCTGTTTTCTCCTATAGGGATACATGTATTTGGAACTCTAAATCAAACACGGTTTGTGCTAGCTCTTTGAAACTTGACACAATAAAGCAGTTTCAAGTTCTATCTCTATGGTTTGTTTGCTGTTGATGTAGCCCTAAGCAGAGACTGACTAAAATTACTTTCATGGAAAGGGGTTGCCAAGCTTCCAAAAAACTACGAGTTGCCTGAAATCTCAGCCAACATTTTTTCACCCAATCTTGATGATTCTTTCAGGTAATGATCAGTACACCAAAACTACTTGGCTAACCAAATTTCGTTCTTCTAGGTTAAACCGTTCGTTTGCAGTAACCGTTTTCTTTTTTAGATTTCACTCTGTTTTCTCCTATAGGGATACATGTATTTGGAACTCTAAATCAAACACAGTTTGTGCTAGGTCTTTGAAACTTGACACAATAAAGCAGTTTCAAGTTCTATCTCTATGGTTTCTTTGCTGTTGATGTAGCCCTAAGCAGAGACTGGCGAAAATCACTTTCATGGGAAGGGGTTGCCAAGCTTCCAAAAAACGACGAGTTGTCTCAAATCTCAGCCAAAATTTTTTCCCCCAATCTTGATGATTTTTTCAAGTAATGATCAGTACACCAAAACCACTTGGTTCACCAAATTTCGTTCTTCTAGTTTAAACAGTTTGTTTGCAGTAACCGTTTTCATTTTTCGGTTTCACTCTGTTTTCTCCTATAGGGATACATGTATTTGGAACTCTAAATCAAACACGGTTTGTGCTAGCTCTTTGAAACTTGACACAATAAAGCAGTTTCAAGTTCTATCTCTATGGTTTGTTTGCTGTTGATGTAGCCATAAGCAGAGACTGGCGAAAATCACTTTCATTTAAAGGGGTTGCCAAGCTTCCAAAAAACTACGAGTTTCCTGAAATATCAGCAAACATTTTTTCACCCAATCTTGATGATTTTTTCAGGTAATGATCAGTACAACAAAACCACTTGGCTCACCAAATTTCGTTCTTTTAGGTTAAACCGTTCATTTGCAGTAACCATGTTCATTTTTAGGTTTCACTCTGTTTTCTCCTATAGGGATACATGTATTTGGAACTCTAAATCAAACATGGTTTGTGCTGGCTCTTTGAAACTTGACACAATAAAGCAGTTTCAAATTCTATCTCTATGGTTTGTTTGCTGTTAATATAGCCCTAAGCAGAGACTGGCGAAAATCACTTTCATGGAAAGGGGTTGCCAAGCTTCCAAAAAACTACGAGTTGCCTCAAATCTCAGCAAACATTTTTTTCACACAATCTTGATGATTCTTTCAGGTAACGATCAGTACAGCAAAACCACTTGGCTCATAACCGTTTTCATTTTTTGGTTTCACTCCGTTTTCTCCTATAGGGATACATGTATTTGGAACTCTAAATCAAACACGGTTTGTGCTAGCTCTTTGAAACTTGACACAATAAAGCAGTTTCAAGTTCTATCTCTATGGTTTGTTTCCTGTTAATATAGCCCTAAGCAGAGACTGGCGAAAATCACTTTCATGGAAAGGGGTTGCCAAGCTTCCAAAAAACTACGAGTTGCCTGAAATCTCAGCCAACATTTTTTCACCCAATCTTGGTGATACTTTCAGGTAACGATCAGTACAGCAAAACCACTTGGCTCATAAACGTTTTCATTTTTAGCTTTCACTCTGTTTTCTCCTATAGGGATACATGTATTTTGACTCTAAATCAAACACAGTTTGTGCTAGCTCTTTGAAACTTGACACAATAAAGCAGTTTCAAGTTCTATCTCTATGGTTTGTTTGCTGTTGATGTAGCCCTAAGCAGAGACTGACTAAAATTACTTTCATGGAAAGGGGTTGCCAAGCTTCCAAGTAACTACGAGTTGCCTGAAATCTCAGCATACATTTTTTCACCCAATCTTGATGATTCTTTCAGGTAATGATCAGTACACCAATACCACTTGGCTCACCAAATTTCTTTCTTCTAGGTTAAACCGTTCGTTTGCAGTAACCGTTTTCATTTTTAGGTTTCACTCTGTTTTCTCCTATAGAAATAAATGTATTTGTAACTCTAAATCAAACACGGTTTGTGCTAGCTCTTTGAAACATGACACAATAAAGAAGTTTCAAGTTCCGTCTCAATGGTTTGTTTGCTGTTGATGTAGCCCTAAGCAGAGACTGGCGAAAATCAGTTTCATAGAAAGGTGTTGCTAAGCTTCCAAAAAAGTACGAGTTGCCTGAAATCTCAGCAAACATTTTTTCACCCAATCTTGATGATTCTTTCAGGTAATGATCAGTACACCAAAACCACTTGGCTCACCAAATTTCGTTCTTCTAGGTAAAACCGTTCGTTTGCAGTAACCGTTTTCATTTTTAGGTTTCACTCTGTTTTCTCCTATAGGGATACATGTATTTGGAACTCTAAATCAAACACGGTTTGTGCTAGCTCTTTGAAAATTGACACAATAAAGCAGTTTCAAGTTCTATCTCTACGGTTTGTTTGCTGTTGATGTAGCCCTAAGCAGAGACTGGCGAAAATCACGTTCATGGAAAGGGGTTACCGAGCTTCCAAAAAACTACGAGTTGCCTGAAATCTCAGCAAACATTTTTTCACCCAATCTTGATGATTCTTTCAGGTAATGATCAGTACCCAAAAACCACTTGTCTCACCAAATTTCGTTCTTCTAGGTTAAACCTTTCGTTTGCTGTAATCGTTTTCATTTTTAGGTTTCACTCTGTTTTCTCCTTTAGGGATACATGTATTTGGAACTCTAAATCAAACACGGTTTGTGCTAGCTCTTTTAAACTTGACACAATAAAGCAGTTTCAAGTTCTATCTCTATGGTTTGTTTGCTGTTGATGTAGCCCTAAGCAGAGACTGACTAAAATTACTTTCATGGAAAGGGGTTGCCAAGCTTCCAAAAAACTACGAGTCTCCTGAAATCTCAGCATATATTTTTTCACCCAATCTTGATGATTCCTTCAGGTAATGATCAGTACACCAAAACCACTTGGCTCACCAAATTTCGTTCTTCTAGGTTAAACCGTTCGTTTGCAGTAACCGTTTTCATTTTTAGGTTTCACTCTCTTTTCTCCTATAGAAATACATGTATTTGGAACTCTAAATAAAACACGGTTTGTGCTAGCTCTTTGAAACTTGACACAATAAAGCAGTTTCAAGTTCTATCTTTATGGTTTGTTTGCTGTTGATGTAGCCCTAAGCAGAGACTGGCGAAAATCCCTTTCATGCAAAGGGGTTGCCAAGCTTCCAAAAAACTGCGAGTTGCCTTAAATCTCAGCCAACATTTTTTCACCCAATCTTGATGATTCCTTCAGGTAATGATCAGTACACCAAAACCACTTGGCTTACCAAATTTCGTTCTTCTAGGTTAAACCGTTCGTTTGCAGTAACCGTTTTCATTTTTAGGTTTCACTGTGTTTTCTCCTATGGAAATACATGTATTTGGAAAACTAAATGAAACACGGTTTGTGCTAGCTCTTTGAAACTTGACACAATAAAGCAGTTTCAAGATCTGTCTCAATGGTTTGTTTGCTGTTGATGTAGCCCTAAGCAGAGACTGGCGAAAATCTGTTTCATAGAAAGGTGTTGCCAAGCTTCCAAAAAAGTACGAGTTGCCTGAAATCTCAGCAAATATTTTTTCACCGAATCTTGATGATTCTTTCAGTTAATGATCAGTACACCAAAACCACTTGGCTCACCAAATTTCGTTCTTCTAGCTTAAACCATTCGTTTGCAGTAACCGTTTTCATTTTTAGGTTTCACTCTATTTTTTCATATAAGGATACTTGTATTTGGAACTCTAAATCAAACACGGTTTGTGCTAGCTCTTTGAAACTTGACACAATAAAGCAGTTTCATTTTCTATCTCTATGATTTGTTTGCTGTTGATGTAGCCCTAAGCAGAGACTGGCGAAAATCACGTTCATGGATAGGGGATGCCAAGCTTCCAAAAAACTACGAGTTTCCTGAAATCTCAGCAAACATTTTTTCACTCAATCTTGATGATTCTTTCGGTAATGATCAGTACACCAAAACCACTTGACTCACCAAATTTCGTTCTTCTAGGTTAAACCATTTCTTTGCAGTAACTGTTTTCATGTTTCGGTTTCACTCTGTTTTCTCCTATAGGGATACATGTATTTGGAACTCTAAATCAAACACGGTTTGTGCTAGCTCTTTGAAACTTGACACAATAAAGCAGTTTCAAGTTCTATCTCTATGGTTTGTTTTCTGTTGATGTAGCCCTATGCAGAGACTGGCAAAAATCACTTTCATGGAAAGGGGTTGCCAAGCTTCCAAAACACTACGAGTTGCCTGAAATCTCAGCAAACATTTTTTCACCCAATCTTGATGATTCTTCAAGGTAATGATCAGGACACCAAAACCACTTGGCTCACCAAATTTCGTTCTTCTGCTTAAACCGTTCGTTTGCAGTAACCGTTTTCATTTTTAAGTTTTACTCTGTTTTCCTATAGGGATACATGTATTTGGAACTCTAAATCAAACACGGTTTGTGCTAGCTCTTTGAAACTTGACACAATAAAGCAGTTTCAAGTTCTATGTTTCAAGTTCAAGTTCTAAACCATCTCTATGGTTTGTTTGCTGTTGATGTAGCTTTAAGCAGAGACTGGCGAAAATCACTTTCATGGAAAGGGGTTGCCAAGCTTCCAAAAAACTACGATTTGCCTGAAATCTCAGCAAACATTTTTTCACCCAATCTTGATGATTCTTTCAGGTAATGATCAGTACACCAAAACCACTTGGCTCACCAAATTTCGTTCTTCTAGGTTAAAAAGTTTGTTTGCAGTGACCGTTTTCATTTTTAGGTTTCACTCTGTTTTCTCCTATAGGAATACATGTATTTGGAACTCTAAATTAAACACGGTTTGTGCTAGCTCTTTGAAACTTGACACAATAAAGCAGTTTCAAGTTCTATCCCTATGGTTTGTTTGCTGTTTATGTAGCCCTAAGCAGAGACTGTCGAAAATCACTTTCAAAGAAAGGGCTTGCCACGCTTCCAAAAAACTACGAGTTGCCTGATATCTCAGCCAACATTTTTTCACCCAATCTTGATGATTCTTCAATGTAATGATCAGTACACCAAAACCACTTGGCTCACCAAATTTTGTTCTTCTGGTTAAACCGTTCGTTTGCAGTAACTGTTTTCATTTTTAGGTTTCACTCTGTTTTCTCCTATAGGGATACATGTATTTGGAACTCTAAATCAAACACGGTTTGTGCTAGCTCTTTGAAACTTGACACAATAAAGCAGTTTCAAGTTCTATCTCTATGGTTTGTGTGCTTTTGATGTAGCTTTAAGCAGAGACTGTCGAAAATCACTTTCATGGAAAGGGGTTGCCAAGCTTCCAAAAAACTACGAGTTGCCTGAAATCTCAGCCAACATTTTTTCACCCAATCTTGATGATTCTTTCAGTTAATGATCAGTACACCAAAACCCCTTTGGCTCACCAAATTTCGTTCTTCTAGGTTAAACAGTTCCTTTGCAGTGACCGTTTTCATTTCTAGGTTTCACTCTGTTTTCTCCTGTAGGGATACATGTATTTGGAACTCTAAATCAAACACGGTTTGTGCTAGCTCTTTGAAACTTGACACAATAAAGCAGTTTCAAGTTCTATCTCTATGGTTTGTTTGCTGTTGATGTAGCCCTAAGCAGAGACTGGCGAAAATCACTTTCATGGAAAGGGGTTGCCAAGCTCTCAAAAAACTACGAGTTGCATGAAATCTCAACAAACATTTTTTCACCCAATCTTTATGATTCTTTCAGGTAATGATCAGTACACCAAATCCACTTGGGTCACCAAATTTCATTCTTCTAGGTTAAACCGTTCGTTTGCAGTAACCGTTTGCATTTTTAGGTTTCACTTTGTTTTCTCCTATAGGGATACATGTATTTGGAACTCTAAATCAAACACGGTTTGTGCTAGCTCTTTGAAACTTGACATAATGAAGCAGTTTCAAGTTCTATCTCTATGGTTTGTTTGCTGTTGATGTAGTCCTAAGTAGAGACTGGCGAAAATCACTTTCATGGAAAGGGGTTGCCAAGCTTCAAAAAACTACGAGTTGTCTGAAATCTCAGCAAACATTTTTTCACCCAATCTTGATGATTCTTTCAGGTAATGATCAGTACACCAAAACCACTTGGGCTCACCAAATTCGTTCTTCTAGATTAAACCGTTCGTTTGCAGTAACCAATTTGATTTTTAGGTTTCACTCTGTTTTCTCCTATAGGGATACATGTATTTGGAACTCTAAATCAAACACAGTTTGTGGACACATGTCTATCAGCTACAGAGCGGCCATGAATATCCAAATTCAAAAAATTAATGGTAAAAAGAGCTAAGGACAGGCGTTCTTTAGGAGTGTGGTCAACTTCTATTCCCCCTTTTTGTTCTTCTAAGGTTTCTTTTAAGGTGCGGTGGGCACGTTTAACAATGTCTTGCCCTTGAGGATTGTAAGGCAACCCATGAGCAAGTTGTACTCCCATAGTAGAACAAAAAGATGTAAACTGTCTGCCAGTATAAGCAGGTCCATTATCAGTCTTAAGGGTTGCAGGTGCACCCCATGCTGCCCATGCCTCTAAGCAATGAGTAATAACATTACGTGCCTTTTCTCCCGATAAAGCAGAAGCATGAATAATTCCAGAGTATGTGTCAATAGAAATATGTACATATTTGAGGTTACCAAAGTCAGGCACGTGAGTTACGTCCATTTGCCAGACGAGCAATGGCTTCAATCCTCGTGGGTTTACACCATAAGTAGGAGGATGAAGAAATGTGACACAATGGGGACATTGTAATACTATCTGACGAGCATCTGCTCTGGAGATGGAAAAACGTCTACGCAGTGTCATAGCATTGACATGAAAGTTGTGAAGAAACAATTTAGCTTCTTCTAAGGAGGAGGCCAAGCATACCAACTGGCTTTTAGTTGCCGAGTCAGCACAGGAATTACCCTGTGATAACGGTCCAGGAAGAGAGGTGTGAGCCCGAATGTGCATTGGATAGAAAGGGGCAGTACGGCCACGGATAAGCCGTTGAAGCTGATTAAAGTAAGCAGACACAGTATGGGTGTCACTAATAGCTCCTACAGCCTCCAGAATTTTGAGCGCCTGCACCACATAGATGGAGTCCGAAATGAGATTGAAAGGAAAAGAACACTGTTTAAAAACTTCAATGACAATTTGTAGTTCTACCCATTGTGGATTTCCAGGAGCAAATTGATGCTGGACAGGGGGAGAGTCATTAATCACATAAGCTCCCATTCCAGACACAGAGTCATCAGTAAAAATATTAACAGCCCCCGGAATTGGAGTGGGTGAAGTTACTTTAGGGAAAATGATAGGATGCTCTTTAACAAAATGGAGTAATGGATGAGAAGGGTAATGATTATCAATATCCCCTTGAAACGAGCAACATAGAATGGCCCAGTTGTCTAGAGTAGCACACAAAACAGTAATTTGAGCTTTAGAATAGGGTATGATAAGAGAAGAAGGTGCTTGTCCAAAAAATTGAATGCTCTGTTGAATCCCCCTAAGTGCTAACGCTGCAACAGCATCAAGATAGTATTCTAAAGATTTTCCTGGGATACATGTGGGTGGATCCATAGTAAAGGCCCATCTTGCCACAGTACTCCAGTAGGCTGCCGCATAGTGGCAAGCACACATAACTGGAAAGGTTCATCACTCTGGAGCCTGCATACTGTATAGCTTCTTCTTCATATTGCATGCTGTATAGCTTCTTCTACTTTTATAAGGGCCGCTCTGGCCTCTTTAGTGAGGGTACGAGGGGAAGTAAGATCTGGATCACCCTTAAGAATAGCATACAAAGGCTGGAGCACGATATTAGGAATATGTAAATAACCTCTTATCCAATTAATATCTCCCAACAGTTTTTGAAAATCATTTAAAGTTTGGAGATCTTGAGTTCTTATAGTAACTTTTTGTGGTTTTAACATGTCATATCCAATCGTTGCTCCCAAATACTTAATAGAATCCCCTGTTTGAACCTTTTCAGGTGCAATATGTAATCCATACTGAGCTAACAACTTCACCAAGTGTTTATAGGCCTCATTAACTGACTGCTCTAATTTGGCTGCCAATAATACATCATCCAAATAATGAATAATCTTGATGGAAGGATATTGTTGTCTGAGAGGTGCGAGTGCCTTCCCTACATACATCTGACAAATCGTAGGACTGTTAGACATTCCCTGTGGTAAAACAATCCACTCAAACCTTTGATCTGGTTCCTCGTGATTACACGAGGGAAGGGTGAAGGCAAAACGCTGTGAGTCCTTAGGATGCAAAGGAATAGAAAAGAAACAGTCTTTAATGTCAATAGCAATGATATGCCAGCCCTGAGGAACAGAGGAAAGCAGTGGCAGCCTGAAACACCCCGCCATACGGAGGCGGATCGGGAGGCTGTCCATTCTTGAACCCTTTCTTATCTCTGTTCCCTGTACCTAAACTCCCTCACTGCCGAGACAGCGTCTCCAGCTCCTCCTCTTCATTATCTTCTACCTCTGACCCACTTTCGCATGGGGGCGTGCGCAGCACACTGAGATCTGGATACAGTCTCCTCCCGTTCTCCACGACCCGCACACTCCCCTCTTCCTGAGACACTTCGCTCTCTGTTGTTTCTGATTTTTCCTCATGTAATTGTTCTAAAACCTCCTGCCCTTTAACAAGCGCTTCTTGGCATCGGCCATCCGTAAGACAACTACGGACCATCATCCAGAGGGTTATCACCCCGCTCTGTAGCATGCCCTGCTCACGAGCAAAGTCAAGGTCTTTGCCTAATTTATCCCAGCTGAGTTAGTGAGGCTGCCCGAAAATGCGAATCATGGTGCAGCGACATCTACTCTCTGTAAAAATTTTTCCAAGGTGCGATGCTTCACCTCCAGTCCCTTGGAACGTAAAAGGCCATCAAGGGCTAGAAGGAGTGGACTTGAAGTCACAGCTCCCATAATGCAACACAAGAAAACACAGAAATCGAAAGTGAAAGTACACAAAACAAAACGAACATACACAGAAAACAAAAGGAAAATTCAGAGTGCAATTGCTATAAGATGTAGCGCCCTCTCTTTACAGAGGAGCTTCCCGCTTTTTAACAGCGGGTCCCACGTTACCTGGGACTTACCGGTGCACCTCCCTGACTGCTGAAAGTTCTGGTTCCTGGGTGTTTCTTTGTTTCTTTTTCACGGGTTTCGGCACCACTTGTCGCGACCCCCCATGCCCGCAAGGAAGACATGACGCAGGAATCTTCTTTCAGCAGTTTATTCAGGCCCTTGATATTCTTCTAATAATTCTTCTACTACTTCTACTACTTCGGATGCCCCTCCCAGCCTTAATAAAGCACCTCAAACCCCAATGCAAAGCTGCCACGTGTACCCTTCTCACAGGGTGCTAGAAAATGACACGCCAACTTTCAATGATAAGGAGCTGGGAACACGCCAACTCTCTTTCATATGGAGTTGTCCTTCACAGACCACAACGGAGCCAGCGCCATCATGTAAAGGCGACCACAGTCCGAAGGAACGGCTCACCACATCAGCCAACATTTTTTCACCCAATCTTGATGATTCTTTCAGGTAATGATCAGTACACCAAAACCACTTGGCTCACCAAATTTTGTTCTTCTAGGTTAAACCGTTCGTTTGCAGTAACCGTTTTCATTTTTAGGTTTCACTCTGTTTTCTCCTATAGGGATACATGTATTTGGAACTCTAAATCAAACACGGTTTGTGCTAGCTCTTTGAAACTTGACACAATAAAGCAGTTTTAACTTCTATCTCTATGGTTTGTTTGCTGTGGATGTAGATCTAAGCAGAGACTGGCGAAAATCACTTTCATGGAAAGGGGTTGCCAGACTTCCAAAAAACTACGAGTTGCCTGAAATCTCAGAAAACATTTTTTCACCCAATCTTGAGGATTCTTTCAGGTAGTGATCAGTACACCAAAACCACTTGGCTCACCAAATTTCGTTCTTCTAGGTTAAACCGTTCGTTTGCAGTAACCGTTTTCATTTTTAGGTTTCACTCTGTTTTCTCCTATAGGGATACATGTATTTGGAACTCTAAATCAAACACGGTTTGTGCTACCTCTTTGAAACTTGACACAATAAAGAAGTTTCAAGTTCTATCTCTATGGTTTGTTTTCTCTTGATGTAGCCCTAAGCAGAGACTAGCGAAAATCACTTTCATGGAAAGAAGTTTCCAAGCTTTCAAAAAACTACGAGTTGCCTGAAATCTCAGCAAACATTTTTTCACCCAATCTCGATGATTCTTTCAGGTAATGATTAGTACACCAAAACCACTTGGCTCACCAAATTTCGTTCTTCTAGGTTAAACCGTTCGTTTGCAGTAACCATTTTCATTTTTAGGTTTCACCCTGATTTATCCTATACAGATACATGTATTTGGAACTCTAAATGAAACACGGTTTGTGCTACTTCTTTGAAACTTGACACAATAAAGCAGTTTCTAGTTTTATCTCTATGGTTTGTTTTCTGTTTAAGTAGCCCTAAGTAGAGACGGGCGAAAATCACTTTCATTTAAAGGGGTTGCCAAGCTACCAAAAAACTACGAGTTGCCTGAAATCTCAGCAAACATTTTTTACCCAATCTTGATGATTCTTTCAGGTAATGATCAGTACACCAAAACCACTTGGCTCACCAAATTTCGTTCTTCCAGATTAAACCGTTCGTTTGCAGTAACCGTTTTCATTTTAAGGTTTCACTGTGTTTTCTCCTATAGGGATACATATATTTGGAACTCTAAATAAAACACGGTTTTTGCTAGCTCTTTGAAACTTGACACAATAAAGCAGTTTCAAGTTCTGTCTTTATGGTTTGTTTGCTGTTGATGTAGCCCTAAGCAGAAACTGGCGAAAATCACTTTCATGGAAAGGGGTTGCCAAGCTTCAAAAAAACTGCGAGTTTCCTGAAATCTCAGCAAACATTTTTTCACCCAATCTTGATGATTCTTTCAGGTAGTGATCAGTACACCAAAACCACTTGGCTCACCAAATTTCGTTCTTCTAGGTTAAACCGTTCGTTTGCAGTAACCGTTTTCATTTTTTGGTTTCACTCTGTTTTCTCCTATAGGGATACATGTATTTGGAACTCTAAATCAAACACGGTTTGTGCTACCTCGTTGAAACTTGACACAATAAAGAAGTTTCAAGTTCTAACTCTATGGTTTGTTTTCTCTTGATGTAGCCCTAAGCAGAGACTGGCGAAAATCACTTTCATGGAAAGGGGTTTCCAAGCTTCCAAAAAACTACGAGTTGCCTGAAATCTCAGCAAACATTTTTTCACCCAATCTCGATGATTCTTTCAGGTAATGATTAGTACACCAAAACCACTTGGCTCACCAAATTTCGTTCTTCTAGGTTAAACCGTTCGTTTGCAGTAACCATTTTCATTTTTAGGTTTCACTCTGATTTATCCTATACAGATACATGTATTTGGAACTCTAAATGAAACACGGTTTGTGCTACTTCTTTGAAACTTGACACAATAAAGCAGTTTCTAGTTTTATCTCTCTGGTTTGTTTGCTGTTTATGTAGCCCTAAGTAGAGACTGGCGAAAACCACTTTTATTTAAAGGGGTTGCCAAGCTACCAAAAAACTACGAGTTGCCTGAAATCTCAGCAAACATTTTTTACCCAATCTTGATGATTCTTTCAGGTAATGATCAGTACACCAAAACCACTTGGCTCACCAAATTTCGTTCTTCTAGGTTAAACCGTTCGTTTGCAGTAACCGTTTTCATTTTTAGGTTTCACTCTGTTTTCTCCTATAGGAATACATGTATTTGGAACTCTAAATCAAACACGGTTTGTGCTAGCTCTTTGAAACTTGACACAATAAAGCAGTTTTAAGTTCTATCTCTATGGTTTGTTTGCTGTTGATGTAGCCCTAAGCAGAAACTGGCGAAAATCACTATCATGGAAAGGGGATGCCAAGCTTCAAAAAAACTGCGAGTTTCCTGAAATCTCAGAAAACATTTTTTCACCCAATCTTGATGATTCTTTCAGGTAATGATCAGTACACCAATACCACTTGGCTCACAAAATTTTGTTCTTCTAGGTTAAACCGTTCGTTTGCAGTAACCGTTTTCATTTTTTGGTTTCACTCTGTTTTCTCCTATAGGAATACATGTATTTGAAACTCTAAATCAAACACGGTTTGTGCTAGCTCGTTGAAACTTGACACAATAAAGCAGATTCACGTTCTATCTCTATGGTTTGTTTGCTGTTGATGTAGCCCTAAGCAGAGACTGGAAAAAATCATTTTCATGGAAAGGGGTTGCCAAGCTTCAAAAAAACTACGAGTTGCCTGAAATCTCAGCCAACATTTTTTCACCCAGTTTTGATGATTCTTCCAGGTAATGATCAGTACACCAAAACAACTTGCCTCACCAAATTTCGTTCTTCTAGGTTAAACAGTTCGTTTGCAGTAACCGTTTTTAATTTTTAGGTTTCACTCTGTTTTCTCCTAAAGGGATAAATGTATTTGGAACTCTAAATCAAACACGCTTGGTGCTAGCTCCTTGAAACTTGACACAATAAAGCAGTTTCAAGTTCTATCTCTATGGTTTGTTTGCTGTTGATGTAGCCCTAAGAAGAGACTGGCGAAAATCACTTTCATGGAAAGGGGTTGCCAAGCTTCCAAAAAACTACCAGTTGCCTGAAATCTCTGCTAACAGTTTTTCACCCAATTTTGATGATTCTTTCAGGTAATGATCAGTACACCAAAACCACTTGGCTCACCAAATTTCGTTCTTCTAGGTTAAACCGTTCGTTTGCAGTAACCGTTTTCATTTTTAGGTTTCCCCCTTTTTTCTCCCTTAGGGATACATGTATTTGGAACTCTAAATCAAACACGGTTTGTGCTAGCTCTTTGAAACTTGACACAATAAAGCAGTTTTAAGTTCTAACTCTATGGTTTGTTTGCTGTTGATGTAGCCCTAAGCAGAAACTGGCGAAAATCACTATCATGGAAAGGGGTTGCCAAGCTTCAAAAAAACTGCGAGTTTCCTGAAATCTCAGAAAACATTTTTTCACCCAATCTTGATGATTCTTTCAGGTAATGATCAGTACACCAATACCACTTGGCTCACAAAATTTTGTTCTTCTAGGTTAAACCGTTCGTTTGCAGTAACCGTTTTCATTTTTTGGTTTCACTCTGTTTTCTCCTATAGGAATACATGTATTTGAAACTCTAAATCAAACACGGTTTGTGCTAGCTCGTTGAAACTTGACACAATAAAGCAGATTCACGTTCTATCTCTATGGTTTGTTTGCTGTTGATGTAGCCCTAAGCAGAGACTGGAAAAAATCATTTTCATGGAAAGGGGTTGCCAAGCTTCAAAAAAACTACGAGTTGCCTGAAATCTCAGCCAACATTTTTTCACCCAGTTTTGATGATTCTTCCAGGTAATGATCAGTACACCAAAACAACTTGCCTCACCAAATTTCGTTCTTCTAGGTTAAACCGTTCGTTTGCAGTAACCGTTTTTAATTTTTAGGTTTCACTCTGTTTTCTCCTAAAGGGATAAATGTATTTGGAACTCTAAATCAAACACGCTTGGTGCTAGCTCCTTGAAACTTGACACAATAAAGCAGTTTCAAGTTCTATCTCTATGGTTTGTTTGCTGTTGATGTAGCCCTAAGAAGAGACTGGCGAAAATCACTTTCATGGAAAGGGGTTGCCAAGCTTCCAAAAAACTACCAGTTGCCTGAAATCTCAGCTAACAGTTTTTCACCCAATCTTGATGATTCTTTCAGGTAATGATCAGTACACCAAAACCACTTGGCTCACCAAATTTCGTTCTTCTAGGTTAAACCGTTCGTTTGCAGTAACCGTTTTCATTTTTAGGTTTCCCCCTTTTTTCTCCCTTAGGGATACATGTATTTGGAACTCTAAATCAAACACGGTTTGTGCTAGCTCTTTGAAACTTGACACAATAAAGCAGTTTTAAGTTCTAACTCTATGGTTTGTTTGCTGTGGATGTAGATCTAAGCAGAGACTGGCGAAAATCACTTTCATGGAAAGGGGTTGCCAGACTTCCAAAAAAACTACGAGTTGCCTGAAATCTCAGCAAACATTTTTTCACCCAATCTTGAGGATTCTTTCAGGTAGTGATCAGTACATCAAAACCACTTGGCTCACCAAATTTCGTTCTTCTAGGTTAAACCGTTCGTTTGCAGTAACCGTTTTCATTTTTAGGTTTCACTCTGTTTTCTCCTATAGGGATACATGTATTTGGAACTCTAAATCAAACACGGTTTGTGCTACCTCTTTGAAACTTGACACAATAAAGAAGTTTCAAGTTCTATCACTATGGTTTGTTTTCTCTTGTTGTAGCCCTAAGCAGAGACTAGCGAAAATCACTTTCATGGAAAGGGGTTTCCAAGCTTCCAAAAAACTATGAGTTGCCTGAAATCTCAGCAAACATTTTTTCACCCAATCTCGATGATTCTTTCAGGTAATGATTAGTACACCAAAACCACTTGGCTCACCAAATTTCGTTCTTCTAGTTTAAACCGTTCGTTTGCAGTAACCATTTTCATTTTTAGGTTTCACCCTGATTTATCCTATACAGATACATGTATTTGGAACTCTAAATGAAACACGGTTTGTGCTACTTCTTTGAAACTTGACACAATAAAGCAGTTTCTAGTTTTATCTCTATGGTTTGTTTGCTGTTTAAGTAGCCCTAAGTAGAGACTGGCGAAAATCACTTTCATTTAAAGGGGTTGCCAAGCTACCAAAAAACTATGAGTTGCCTGAAATCTCAGCAAATATTTTTTACCCAATATTGATGATTCTTTCAGGTAATGATCAGTACACCAAAACCACTTGGCTCACCAAATTTCGTTCTTCTAGATTAAACCGTTCGTTTGCAGTAACCGTTTTCATTTTAAGGTTTCACTGTGTTTTCTCCTATAGGGATACATATATTTGAAACTCTAAATAAAACACGGTTTTTGCTAGCTCTTTGAAACTTGTCACAATAAAGCAGTTTCAAGTTCTGTCTTTATGGTTTGTTTGCTGATGATGTAGCCCTAAGCAGAAACTGGCGAAAATCACTTTCATGGAAAGGGGTTGCCAAGCTTCAAAAAAACTGCGAGTTTCCTGAAATCTCAGCAAACATTTTTTCACCTAATCTTGATGATTCTTTCAGGTAGTGATCAGTACACCAAAACCACTTGGCTCACCAAATTTCGTTCTTCTAGGTTAAACCGTTCGTTTGCAGTAACCATTTTCATTTTTTGGTTTCACTCTGTTTTCTCCTATAGGGATACATGTATTTGGAACTCTAAATCAAACACGGTTTGTGCTACCTCGTTGAAACTTGACACAATAAAGAAGTTTCAAGTTCTAACTCTATGGTTTGTTTTCTCTTGATGTAGCCCTAAGCAGAGACTGGCGAAAATCACTTTCATGGAAAGGGGTTTCCAAGCTTCCAAAAAACTACGAGTTGCCTGAAATCTCAGCAAACATTTTTTCACCCAATCTCGATGATTCTTTCAGGTAATGATTAGTACACCAAAACCACTTGGCTCACCAAATTTCGTTCTTCTAGGTTAAACCGTTCGTTTGCAGTAACCATTTTCATTTTTAGGTTTCACTCTGATTTATCCTATACAGATACATGTATTTGGAACTCTAAATGAAACACGGTTTGTGCTACTTCTTTGAAACTTGACACAATAAAGCAGTTTCTAGTTTTATCTCTCTGGTTTGTTTGCTGTTTATGTAGCCCTAAGTAGAGACTGGCGAAAACCACTTTTATTTAAAGGGGTTGCCAAGCTACCAAAAAACTACGAGTTGCCTGAAATCTCAGCAAACATTTTTTACCCAATCTTGATGATTCTTTCAGGTAATGATCAGTACACCAAAACCACTTGGCTCACCAAATTTCGTTCTTCTAGGTTAAACCGTTCGTTTGCAGTAACCGTTTTCATTTTTAGGTTTCACTCTGTTTTCTCCTATAGGAATACATGTATTTGGAACTCTAAATCAAACACGGTTTGTGCTAGCTCTTTGAAACTTGACACAATAAAGCAGTTTTAAGTTCTAACTCTATGGTTTGTTTGCTGTTGATGTAGCCCTAAGCAGAAACTGGCGAAAATCACTATCATGGAAAGGGGTTGCCAAGCTTCAAAAAAACTGCGAGTTTCCTGAAATCTCAGAAAACATTTTTTCACCCAATCTTGATGATTCTTTCAGGTAATGATCAGTACACCAATACCACTTGGCTCACAAAATTTTGTTCTTCTAGGTTAAACCGTTCGTTTGCAGTAACCGTTTTCATTTTTTGGTTTCACTCTGTTTTCTCCTATAGGAATACATGTATTTGAAACTCTAAATCAAACACGGTTTGTGCTAGCTCGTTGAAACTTGACACAATAAAGCAGATTCACGTTCTATCTCTATGGTTTGTTTGCTGTTGATGTAGCCCTAAGCAGAGACTGGAAAAAATCATTTTCATGGAAAGGGGTTTGCCAAGCTTCAAAAAACTACGAGTTGCCTGAAATCTCAGCCAACATTTTTTCACCCAGTTTTGATGATTCTTCCAGGTAATGATCAGTACACCAAAACAACTTGCCTCACCAAATTTCGTTCTTCTAGGTTAAACCGTTCGTTTGCAGTAACCGTTTTTAATTTTTAGGTTTCAATCTGTTTTCTCCTAAAGGGATAAATGTATTTGGAACTCTAAATCAAACACGCTTGGTGCTAGCTCCTTGAAACTTGACACAATAAAGCAGTTTCAAGTTCTATCTCTATGGTTTGTTTGCTGTTGATGTAGCCCTAAGAAGAGACTGGCGAAAAATCACTTTCATGGAAAGGGGTTGCCAAGCTTCCAAAAAACTACCAGTTGCCTGAAATCTCAGCTAACAGTTTTCACCCAATCTTGATGATTCTTTCAGGTAATGATCAGTACACCAAAACCACTTGGCTCACCAAATTTCGTTCTTCTAGGTTAAACCGTTCGTTTGCAGTAACCGTTTTCATTTTTAGGTTTCCCCCTTTTTCTCCCTTAGGGATACATGTATTTGGAACTCTAAATCCAACAGGGTTTGTGCTAGCTCTTTGAAACTTGAAAAAATAAAGCAGTTTAAGTTCCATGTCTATGGTTTGTTTGCTGTGAAGTACCCCTAAGCAGAGACTGGCTAAAATCACTTTCACGATAAGGGGTTGCCAAGCTTTCAAAAAACTACGAGTTGCTGAAATCTCAGCCAACATTTTTTCACCCAATCTTGATGATTCTATCAGGTTAATGATCAGTACACCAAAACCACTTGGCTCACCAAATTTCGTTCTTCTAGATTAAACCGTTCGTTTGCAGTAACCGTTTTCAATTTTAAGTTCACTGTGTTTTCTCCTATAGGATACATATATTTGGAACTCTAAATCAAACACGGTTTGTGCTAGCTCTTTGAAACTTGACAAAATAAAGCAGTTTCAAGTTCTGTCTCTATGGTTTGTTTGCTGTTGATGTAGCCCTAAGCAGAGACTGGCGAAAATGACTTTCATGGAACGGGGTGCTAGACTTCCAAAAAACTACGAGTTGCCTGAAATCTCAGCAACATTTTTTCACCCAATGTTGATGATTCTTTCAGGTAGTGATCAGTACACCCAAAACCACTTGGCTCACCAAATTTCGTTCTTCTAGGTTAAACCGTCGTTTGCAGTAACCGTTTTCATGTTTAGGTTTCACTCTGTTTTCTCCTATAGGAATACATGTATTTGGAACACTAAATCAAACACGGTTTGTGCTAGCTCTTTGAAACTTGACACAATAAAGCAGTTTTAAGTTCTATCTCTATGGTTTGTTTGCTGTTGATGTAGCCCTAAGCAGAAACTGGCGAAAATCACTATCATGGAAAGGGGTTGCCAAGCTTCAAAAAACTGCGAGTTTCCTGAAATCTCAGAAAACATTTTTTTCACCCAATCTTGATGATTCTTTCAGGTAATGATCAGTACACAATACCACTTGGCTCACAAAATTTTGTTCTTCTCGGTTAAACGTTCGTTTGCAGTAACCGTATTCATTTTTGGTTTCACTCTGTTTTCTCCTATAGGAATCCATGTATTTGAAACTCTAAATCAAACACGGTTTGTGCTAGCTCGTTGAAACTTGACACAATAAAGCAGATTCACGTTCTATCTCTATGGTTTGTTTGCTGTTGATGTAGCCCTAAGCAGAGACTGGAAAAAATCATTTTCATGGAAAGGGGTTGCCAAGCTTCCAAAAAACTACGAGTTGCCTGAAATCTCAGCCAACATTTTTTCACCCAGTTTTGATGATTCTTCCAGGTAATGATCAGTACACCAAAACAACTTGGCTCACCAAATTTCGTTCTTCTAGGTTAAACCGTCGTTTGCAGTAACCGTTTTAATTTTTAGGTTTCACCCTGTTTTCTCCTAAAGGGATAAATGTATTTGGAACTCTAAATCAAACACGGTTGGTGCTAGCTCCTTGAAACTTGACACAATAAAGGCAGTTTCAAGTTCTCTCTCTATGGTTTGTTTGCTGTTGATGTAGCCCTAAGAAGAGACTGGCGAAAATCACTTTCATTGAAAGTGGTTGCCAAGCTTCCAAAAAACTACCAGTTTCCTGAAATCTCAGCTAACAGTTTTTCACCCAATCTTGATGGTTCTTTCCGGTAATGATCAGTACACCAAAACCACTTGGCTCACCAAATTTCGTTCTTCTAGGTTAAACCGTTCGTTTGCAGTAACCGTTTTCATTTTTAGGTTTCCCCCTTTTTTCTCCCTTTGGGATACATGTATTGGAACTCTAAATCCAACACGGTTTGTGCTAGCTCTTTGACACTTGACAAAATAAAGCAGTTTTAAGTTCCATGTCTATGGTTTGTTTGCTGTTGATATACCCCTAAGCAGAGACTGGCTAAAATCTCTTTCACGGAAAGGGGTTGCCAAGCTTTCAAAAAACTACGAGTTGCCTGAAATCTCAGCCAACATTTTTTCACCCAATATTGATGATTCTATCAGGTAATGATCAGTACACCAAAACCACTTGGCTCACAAAATTTCGTTCTTCTAGGTTAAACCATTCGTTTGCAGTAACCATTTTCATTTTAGGTTCACTCTCTTTCTCCTATAGGGATACATGTATTTGGAACTCTAAATCAAACACGGTTTGTGCTAGCTCTTTGAAACTTGACACAATAAAGCAGTTTTAAGTTCTATCTCTATGGTTTGTTTGCTGTTGATGTAGCCCTAAGAAGAAACTGGCGAAAATCACTTTCATGGAAAGGGGTTGCCAAGCTTCAAAAAAACTGCGAGTTTCCTGAAATCTCAAAAAATATTTTTTCACCCAATCTTGATGATTCTTTCAGGTAATGATCAGTACACCAAAACCACTTGGCTCACAAAATTTTGTTCTTCAAGGTTAAACCGTTCGTTGGCAGTAACCGTTTTCATTTTTTGGTTTCACTCTGTTTTCTCCTACAGGGATACATGTATTTGAAACTCTAAATCAAACACGGTTTGTGCTAGCTCGTTGAAACTTGACACAATAAAGCAGATTCACGTTCTATCTCTATGGTTTGTTTGCTGTTGATGTAGCCCTATGCAGAGACTGGCAAAAATCATTTTCATGGAAAGGGTTGCCAAGCTTCCAAAAAACTACGAGTTGCCTGAAATCTCAGCCAACATTTTTTCACCCAGTTTTGATGATTCTTCCAGGTAATGATTAGTACATCAAAACCACTTGCCTCACCAAAATTTCGTTCTTCTAGGTTAAACCGTTCGTTTGCAGTAACCGTTTTAATTTTTAGGTTTCCCCCTTTTTTCTCCCTTAGGGATACATGTATTTGGAACTCTAAATCCAACACGGTTTGTGCTAGCTCTTTGAAACTTGACAAAATAAAGCAGTTTTAAGTTCCATGTCTCTGGTTTGTTTGCTGTTGATGTACCCCTAAGCAGAGACTGGCTAAAATAACTTTCACGGAAAGGGGTTGCCAAGCTTTCAAAAAACTACGAGTTACCTGAAATCTCAGCCAACATTTTTTCACCCAATCTTGATGATTCTATCAGGTAATGATCAGTACACAAAACCACTTGGCTCACCAAAATTCGTTCTTCTAGGTTAAACCGTTCGTTTGCAGTAACCATTTTCATTTTTAGGTTTCACTCTGTTTTCTCCTATAGGGATACATGTATTTGGAACTCTAAATCAAACACGGTTTGTGCTAGCTCTTTGAAACTTGACACAATAAAGCAGTTTCAAGTTCTATCTCTATGGTTTGTTTGCTGTATTTTAGCCCTAAGCAGAGACTGGTGAAAATCACTTTCATGGACAGGGGTTGCCAAGCTTCCAAAAAACAACGAGTTGCCTGAAATCTCCTCCAACATTTTTTACCCAAATCTTAATGATTCTTTCAGGTAATGATCAGTACACCAAAACCACTTGGCTCACCAACTTCGTTCTTCTAGTTTAAACCGTTCGTTGGCAGTAACTGTTTTAATTTTTAGGTTTCACTCTGTTTTCTCCTATAGGGATACATGTATTTGGAACTCTAAATGAAACACGGTTTGTGCTAGCTCTTTGAAACTTGACACAATAAAGCAGTTTCAAGTTCTTGTCTATGGTTGTTTGCTATTGATGTAGCCCTTAGCAGAGACTGGCGAAAATCACTTTCACGAAAGGGGTTGCCAAGCTCTAAAAAACTACGAGTTGCCTTAAATCACAGCAAACATTTTTTTCACCCAATCTTGATGATTCTTTCAGGTAATGATCAGTACACCAAAACCACTTGGCTCACCACATTTCGTTTTCTAGGTTAAACCGTTCATTTGCAGTAACTGTTTTCATTTTTAGGTTTCACTCTGTTTTCTCCTATAGGGATACATGTATTTGGAACTCTAAATCAAACACGGTTTCTGCTAGCTCTTTGAAACTTGACACAATAAAGCAATTTCCAGTTCTATCTCTATGGTTTGTTTGCTGTTGATGTAGCCCTAAGGAGAGACTGGCCAAAATCACTTTCATGGAAAGGGGTTGCCAAGCTTCCAAAAAACTACGAGTTGCCTGAAATCTCAGCCAACATTTTTTCACCCAATCTTGATGATTCTTTCAGGTAATGATAAGTACACCAAAACCACTTGGCTCACCAAATTCGTTGTTCTAGTTAAACCGTTCTTTTGCAGTGACCATTTTCATATTTAGGTTTCACTCAGTTTTCTCCTATAGGGATACATGTATTTGGAACTCTAAATCAAACACGGTTTGTGCTAGCTCTTTGAAACTTGACACAATAAAGCATTTTGAAGTTCTATCTCTATGGTTTGTTGCTGTTGATGTAGCCCTAAGCAGAGACTGGCGAAAATCACTTTAATGGAAAGGGGTTGCCAAGCTTCTAAAAAACTACGAGTTGCCTGAAATCTCAGCCAACATTTTTTCACCCCATCTTGATGATTCTTGCAGGTAATGATCAGTACACCAAAACCACTTGGCTCACCAAATTTCGTTTTTCTAAGTTAAACGTTCGTTGGCAGTAACCGTTTTCATTTTTAGGTTTCACTCTGTTTTCTCCTATAGGATACATGTATTTGGAACTCTAAATAAAACACGGTTTGTGCTAGCTCTTTGAAACTTGACACAATAATGCAGTTTCATGTTCTCTCTCTATGGTTTGTTTGCTGTTGATGTAGCCCTAAGCAGAGATGGCGAAAATCACTTTCATGGAAGGGGTTGCCAAGCTTCCAAAAAACTACGATTTGCCTGAAATCTCAGCCAACATTTTTTCACCCAATCTTGATGATTCTTTCAGGTAGTGATCAGTACACCAAAACCACTTGGCTCACCAAATTTCGTTCTTCTAGGTTAAACCGTTCGTTTGCAGTAACCATTTTCATTTTTTGGTTTCACTCTGTTTTCTCCTATAGGGATACATGTATTTGGAACTCTAAATCAAACACGGTTTGTGCTACCTCGTTGAAAACTTGACACAATAAAGAAGTTTCAAGTTCTAACTCTATGGTTTGTTTTCTCTTGATGTAGCCCTAAGCAGAGACTGGCGAAAATCACTTTCATGGAAAGGGGTTTCCAAGCTTCCAAAAAACTACGAGTTGCCTGAAATCTCAGCAAACATTTTTCACCCAATCTCGATGATTCTTTCAGGTAATGATTAGTACACCAAACCACCTTGGCTCACCAAATTTCGTTCTTCTAGGTTAAACCGTTCGTTTGCAGTAACCATTTTCATTTTTAGGTTTCACTCTGATTTTATCCTATACAGATACATGTATTTGGAACTCTAAATGAAACACGGTTTGTGCTACTTCTTTGAAACTTGACACAATAAAGCAGTTTCTAGTTTTAACTCTCTGGTTTGTTTGCTGTTTATGTAGCCCTAAGTAGAGACTGGCGAAAACCACTTTTATTTAAAGGGGTTGCCAAGCTACCAAAAAACTACGAGTTGCCTGGAAATCTCAGCAAACATTTTTTACCCAATCTTGATGATTCTTTCAGGTAATGATCAGTACACCAAACCACTTGGCTCACCAAATTTCGTTCTTCTAGGTTAAACCGTTCGTTTGCAGTAACCGTTTTCATTTTAGGTTTCACTCTGTTTTCTCCTATAGGAATACATGTATTTGGAACTCTAATCAAACACGGTTTGTGCTAGCTCTTTGAAACTTGACACAATAAAGCAGTTTTAAGTTCTAACTCTATGGTTTGTTTGCTGTTGATGTAGCCCTAAGCAGAAACTGGCGAAAATCACTATCATGGAAAGGGGTTGCCAAGCTTCAAAAAACTGCGAGTTTCCTGAAATCTCAGAAAACATTTTTTCACCCAATCTTGATGATTCTTTCAGGTAATGATCAGTACACCAATACCACTTGGCTCACAAATTTTGTTCTTCTAGGTTAAACCGTTCGTTTGCAGTAACCGTTTTCATTTTTTGGTTTCACTCTGTTTTCTCCTATAGGGATACATGTATTTGGAACTCTAAATCAAACACGGTTTGTGCTAGCTCTTTGAAACTTGACACAATAAAGCAGTTTCAAGTTCTATCTCTATGGTTTGTTTGCTGTTGATGTAGCCCTAAGCAGAGACTGGCGAAAATCACTTTCATGGAAAGGTGTTACCAAGCTTCCAAAAAACTACG
Source organism: Ictidomys tridecemlineatus (assembly GCF_052094955.1). NCBI lineage: Eukaryota > Metazoa > Chordata > Mammalia > Rodentia > Sciuridae > Ictidomys > Ictidomys tridecemlineatus. The sequence continues at coordinate 29,975 of NW_027521464.1, forward strand.
AGTTGCCTGAAATTTCAGCAAACATTTTTTACCCAATCTTGATGATTCTTTCAGGTAATGATCAGTACACCAAACCACTTGGCTCACCAAATTTCGTTCTTCTAGATTAAACCGTTCGTTTTGCAGTAACCGTTTTCATTTTAAGGTTCACTGTGTTTTCTCCTATAGGGATACATATATTTGGAACTCTAAATCAAACACGGTTTGTGCTAGCTCTTTGAAACTTGACAAAATAAAGCAGTTTCAAGTTCTGTCTCAATGGTTTGTTTGCTGTTGATGTAGCCCTAAGCAGAGACTGGCGAAAATGACTTTCATGGAACGGGGTTGCTAGACTTCCAAAAAACTACGAGTTGCCTGAAATCTCAGCAAACATTTTTTCACCCAATGTTGATGATTCTTTCAGGTAGTGATCAGTACACCAAAACCACTTGGCTCACCAAATTTCGTTCTTCTAGGTTAAACCGTTCGTTTGCAGTAACCGTTTTCATGTTTAGGTTTCACTCTGTTTTCTCCTATAGGGAATACATATATTTGGAACTCTAAATAAAACACGGTTTTTGCTAGCTCTTTGAAACTTGTCACAATAAAAGCAGTTTCCAGTTCTGTCTTTATGGTTTGTTTGCTGATGATGTAGCCCTAAGCAGAAACTGGCGAAAATCACTTTCTGAAAGGGTTGCCAAGCTTCAAAAAAACTGCGAGTTTCCTGAAATCTCAGCAAACATTTTTCACCCAATCTTGATGATTCTTTCAGGTAGTGATCAGTACACCAAAACCACTTGGCTCACCAAATTTCGTTCTTCTAGGTTAAACCGTTCGTTTGCAGTAACCATTTTCATTTTTTGGTTTCACTCTGTTTTCTCCTATAGGGATCATGTATTTGGAACTCTAAATCAAACACGGTTTGTGCTACCTCGTTGAAACTTGACACAATAAAGAAAGTTTCAAGTTCTAACTCTAATGGTTTGTTTACTCTTGATGTAGCCCTAAGCAGAGACTGGCGAAAATCACTTTCATGGAAAGGGGTTTCCAAGCTTCCAAAAAACTACGAGTTGCCTGAAATCTCAGCAAACATTTTTTCACCAATTCTCGATGATTCTTTCAGGTAATGATTAGTACACCAAAACCACTTGGCTCACCAAATTTCGTTCTTCTAGGTTAAACCGTTCGTTTGCAGTAACCATTTTCATTTTTAGGTTTCACTCTGATTTATCCTATACAGATACATGTATTTGGACTCTAAATGAAACACGGTTTGTGCTACTTCTTTGAAACTTGACACAATAAAGCAGTTTCTAGTTTTATCTCTCTGGTTTGTTTGCTGTTTATGTAGCCCTAAGTAGAGACTGGCGAAAACCACTTTTATTTAAAGGGGTTGCCAAGCTACCAAAAAACTACGAGTTGCCTGAAATCTCAGCAAACATTTTTACCCAATCTTGATGATTCTTTCAGGTAATGATCAGTACACCAAAACCACTTGGCTCACCAAATTTCGTTCTTCTAGGTTAAACCGTTCGTTTGCAGTAACCGTTTTCATTTTTAGTTTCACTCTGTTTTCTCCTATAGGAATACATGTATTTGGAACTCTAAATCAAACACGGTTTGTGCTAGCTCTTGAAACTTGACACAAATAAAGCAGTTTTAAGTTCTAACTCTATGGTTTGTATGCTGTTGATGTAGCCCTAAGCAGAAACTGGCGAAAATCACTATCATGGGAAAGGGGTTGCCAAGCTTCAAAAAAACTGCGAGTTCCTGAAATCTCAGAAAACATTTTTTTCACCCAATCTTGATGATTTCTTTCAGGAATGATCAGTACACCAATACCACTTGGCTCACAAAATTTTGTTCTTCTAGGTTAAACCGTTCGTTTGCAGTAACCGTTTTCATTTTTTGGTTTCACTCTGTTTTCTCCTATAGGAATACATGTATTTGAAACTCTAAATCAAACACGGTTTGTGCTAGCTCGTTGAAACTTGACACAATAAAGCAGATTCACGTTCTATCTCTATGGTTTGTTTGCTGTTGATGTAGCCCTAAGCAGAGACTGGAAAAAATCATTTTCATGGAAAGGGGTTGCCAAGCTTCAAAAAAACTACGAGTTGCCTGAAATCTCAGCCAACATTTTTTCACCCAGTTTTGATGATTCTTCCAGGTAATGATCAGTACACCAAAACAACTTGCCTCACCAAATTTCGTTCTTCTAGGTTAAACCGTTCGTTTGCAGTAACCGTTTTTAATTTTTAGGTTTCAATCTGTTTTCTCCTAAAGGGATAAATGTATTTGGAACTCTAAATCAAACACGCTTGGTGCTAGCTCCTTGAAACTTGACACAATAAAGCAGTTTCAAGTTCTATCTCTATGGTTTGTTTGCTGTTGATGTAGCCCTAAGAAGAGACTGGCGAAAATCACTTTCATGGAAAGGGGTTGCCAAGCTTCCAAAAAACTACCAGTTGCCTGAAATCTCAGCTAACAGTTTTTCACCCAATCTTGATGATTCTTTCAGGTAATGATCAGTACACCAAAACCACTTGGCTCACCAAATTTCGTTCTTCTAGGTTAAACCGTTCGTTTGCAGTAACCGTTTTCATTTTTAGGTTTCCCCCTTTTTTCTCCCTTAGGGATACATGTATTTGGAACTCTAAATCCAACAGGGTTTGTGCTAGCTCTTTGAAACTTGAAAAAATAAAGCAGTTTTAAGTTCCATGTCTATGGTTTGTTTGCTGTTGATGTACCCCTAAGCAGAGACTGGCTAAAATCACTTTCACGATAAGGGGTTGCCAAGCTTTCAAAAAACTACGAGTTGCCTGAAATCTCAGCCAACATTTTTTCACCCAATCTTGATGATTCTATCAGGTAATGATCAGTACACCAAAACCACTTGGCTCACCAAATTTCGTTCTTCTAGATTAAACCGTTCGTTTGCAGTAACCGTTTTCATTTTAAGGTTTCACTGTGTTTTCTCCTATAGGGATACATATATTTGGAACTCTAAATCAAACACGGTTTGTGCTAGCTCTTTGAAACTTGACAAAATAAAGCAGTTTCAAGTTCTGTCTCTATGGTTTGTTTGCTGTTGATATAGCCCTAAGCAGAGACTGGCGAAAATGACTTTCATGGAACGGGGTTGCTAGACTTCCAAAAAACTACGAGTTGCCTGAAATCTCAGCAAACATTTTTTCACCCAATGTTGATGATTCTTTCAGGTAGTGATCAGTACACCAAAACCACTTGGCTCACCAAATTTCGTTCTTCTAGGTTAAACCGTTCGTTTGCAGTAACCGTTTTCATGTTTAGGTTTCACTCTGTTTTCTCCTATAGGAATACATGTATTTGGAACACTAAATCAAACACGGTTTGTGCTAGCTCTTTGAAACTTGACACAATAAAGCAGTTTTAAGTTCTATCTCTATGGTTTGTTTGCTGTTGATGTAGCCCTAAGCAGAAACTGGCGAAAATCACTATCATGGAAAGGGGTTGCCAAGCTTCAAAAAAACTGCGAGTTTCCTGAAATCTCAGAAAACATTTTTTCACCCAATCTTGATGATTCTTTCAGGTAATGATCAGTACACCAATACCACTTGGCTCACAAAATTTTGTTCTTCTCGGTTAAACCGTTCGTTTGCAGTAACCGTTTTCATTTTTTGGTTTCACTCTGTTTTCTCCTATAGGAATCCATGTATTTGAAACTCTAAATCAAACACGGTTTGTGCTAGCTCGTTGAAACTTGACACAATAAAGCAGATTCACGTTCTATCTCTATGGTTTGTTTGCTGTTGATGTAGCCCTAAGCAGAGACTGGAAAAAATCATTTTCATGGAAAGGGGTTGCCAAGCTTCCAAAAAACTACGAGTTGCCTGAAATCTCAGCCAACATTTTTTCACCCAGTTTTGATGATTCTTCCAGGTAATGATCAGTACACCAAAACAACTTGGCTCACCAAATTTCGTTCTTCTAGGTTAAACCGTTCGTTTGCAGTAACCGTTTTTAATTTTTAGGTTTCACCCTGTTTTCTCCTAAAGGGATAAATGTATTTGGAACTCTAAATCAAACACGGTTGGTGCTAGCTCCTTGAAACTTGACACAATAAAGCAGTTTCAAGTTCTCTCTCTATGGTTTGTTTGCTGTTGATGTAGCCCTAAGAAGAGACTGGCGAAAATCACTTTCATGGAAAGTGGTTGCCAAGCTTCCAAAAAACTACCAGTTTCCTGAAATCTCAGCTAACAGTTTTTCACCCAATCTTGATGGTTCTTTCCGGTAATGATCAGTACACCAAAACCACTTGGCTCACCAAATTTCGTTCTTCTAGGTTAAACCGTTCGTTTGCAGTAACCGTTTTCATTTTTAGGTTTCCCCCTTTTTTCTCCCTTTGGGATACATGTATTTGGAACTCTAAATCCAACACGGTTTGTGCTAGCTCTTTGACACTTGACAAAATAAAGCAGTTTTAAGTTCCATGTCTATGGTTTGTTTGCTGTTGATATACCCCTAAGCAGAGACTGGCTAAAATCTCTTTCACGGAAAGGGGTTGCCAAGCTTTCAAAAAACTACGAGTTACCTGAAATCTCAGCCAACATTTTTTCACCCAATATTGATGATTCTATCAGGTAATGATCAGTACACCAAAACCACTTGGCTCACAAAATTTCGTTCTTCTAGGTTAAACCATTCGTTTGCAGTAACCATTTTCATTTTTAGGTTTCACTCTCTTTTCTCCTATAGGGATACATGTATTTGGAACTCTAAATCAAACACGGTTTGTGCTAGCTCTTTGAAACTTGACACAATAAAGCAGTTTTAAGTTCTATCTCTATGGTTTGTTTGCTGTTGATGTAGCCCTAAGAAGAAACTGGCGAAAATCACTTTCATGGAAAGGGGTTGCCAAGCTTCAAAAAAACTGCGAGTTTCCTGAAATCTCAAAAAATATTTTTTCACCCAATCTTGATGATTCTTTCAGGTAATGATCAGTACACCAAAACCACTTGGCTCACAAAATTTTGTTCTTCAAGGTTAAACCGTTCGTTGGCAGTAACCGTTTTCATTTTTAAGTTTCACTCTGTTTTCTCCTACAGGGATACATGTATTTGAAACTCTAAATCAAACACGGTTTGTGCTAGCTCGTTGAAACTTGACACAATAAAGCAGATTCACGTTCTATCTCTATGGTTTGTTTGCTGTTGATGTAGCCCTATGCAGAGACTGGCAAAAATCATTTTCATGGAAAGGGGTTGCCAAGCTTCCAAAAAACTACGAGTTGCCTGAAATCTCAGCCAACATTTTTTCACCCAGTTTTGATGATTCTTCCAGGTAATGATTAGTACATCAAAACCACTTGCCTCACCAAATTTCGTTCTTCTAGGTTAAACCGTTCGTTTGCAGTAACCGTTTTTAATTTTTAGGTTTCCCCCTTTTTTCTCCCTTAGGGATACATGTATTTGGAACTCTAAATCCAACACGGTTTGTGCTAGCTCTTTGAAACTTGACAAAATAAAGCAGTTTTAAGTTCCATGTCTCTGGTTTGTTTGCTGTTGATGTACCCCTAAGCAGAGACTGGCTAAAATAACTTTCACGGAAAGGGGTTGCCAAGCTTTCAAAAAACTACGAGTTACCTGAAATCTCAGCCAACATTTTTTCACCCAATCTTGATGATTCTATCAGGTAATGATCAGTACACCAAAACCACTTGGCTCACCAAAATTCGTTCTTCTAGGTTAAACCGTTCGTTTGCAGTAACCATTTTCATTTTTAGGTTTCACTCTGTTTTCTCCTATAGGGATACATGTATTTGGAACTCTAAATCAAACACGGTTTGTGCTAGCTCTTTGAAACTTGACACAATAAAGCAGTTTCAAGTTCTATCTCTATGGTTTGTTTGCTGTATTTAGCCCTAAGCAGAGACTGGTGAAAATCACTTTCATGGACAGGGGTTGCCAAGCTTCCAAAAAACAACGAGTTGCCTGAAATCTCCTCCAACATTTTTTTACCCAATCTTAATGATTCTTTCAGGTAATGATCAGTACACCAAAACCACTTGGCTCACCAAACTTCGTTCTTCTAGTTTAAACCGTTCGTTGGCAGTAACTGTTTTAATTTTTAGGTTTCACTCTGTTTTCTCCTATAGGGATACATGTATTTGGAACTCTAAATGAAACACGGTTTGTGCTAGCTCTTTGAAACTTGACACAATAAAGCAGTTTCAAGTTCTATGTCTATGGTTTGTTTGCTATTGATGTAGCCCTTAGCAGAGACTGGCGAAAATCACTTTCACGAAAGGGGTTGCCAAGCTCTAAAAAACTACGAGTTGCCTTAAATCACAGCAAACATTTTTTCACCCAATCTTGATGATTCTTTCAGGTAATGATCAGTACACCAAAACCACTTGGCTCACCACATTTCGTTCTTCTAGGTTAAACCGTTCATTTGCAGTAACTGTTTTCATTTTTAGGTTTCACTCTGTTTTCTCCTATAGGGATACATGTATTTGGAACTCTAAATCAAACACGGTTTCTGCTAGCTCTTTGAAACTTGACACAATAAAGCAATTTCCAGTTCTATCTCTATGGTTTGTTTGCTGTTGATGTAGCCCTAAGGAGAGACTGGCCAAAATCACTTTCATGGAAAGGGGTTGCCAAGCTTCCAAAAAACTACGAGTTGCCTGAAATCTCAGCCAACATTTTTTCACCCAATCTTGATGATTCTTTCAGGTAATGATAAGTACACCAAAACCACTTGGCTCACCAAATTTCGTTGTTCTAGGTTAAACCGTTCTTTTGCAGTGACCATTTTCATTTTTAGGTTTCACTCAGTTTTCTCCTATAGGGATACATGTATTTGGAACTCTAAATCAAACACGGTTTGTGCTAGCTCTTTGAAACTTGACACAATAAAGCATTTTGAAGTTCTATCTCTATGGTTTGTTTGCTGTTGATGTAGCCCTAAGCAGAGACTGGCGAAAATCACTTTAATGGAAAGGGGTTGCCAAGCTTCTAAAAAACTACGAGTTGCCTGAAATCTCAGCCAACATTTTTTCACCCCATCTTGATGATTCTTGCAGGTAATGATCAGTACACCAAAACCACTTGGCTCACCAAATTTCGTTTTTCTAAGTTAAACCGTTCGTTGGCAGTAACCGTTTTCATTTTTAGGTTTCACTCTGTTTTCTCCTATAGGGATACATGTATTTGGAACTCTAAATAAAACACGGTTTGTGCTAGCTCTTTGAAACTTGACACAATAATGCAGTTTCATGTTCTCTCTCTATGGTTTGTTTGCTGTTGATGTAGCCCTAAGCAGAGATGGCGAAAATCACTTTCATGGAAGGGGTTGCCAAGCTTCCAAAAAACTACGATTTGCCTGAAATCTCAGCCAACATTTTTTCACCCAATCTTGATGATTCTTTCAGGTAGTGATCAGTACACCAAAACCACTTGGCTCACCAAATTTCGTTCTTCTAGGTTAAACCGTTCGTTTGCAGTAACCATTTTCATTTTTTGGTTTCACTCTCTTTTCTCCTATAGGGATACATGTATTTGGAACTCTAAATCAAACACGGTTTGTGCTACCTCGTTGAAACTTGACACAATAAAGAAGTTTCAAGTTCTAACTCTATGGTTTGTTTTCTCTTGATGTAGCCCTAAGCAGAGACTGGCGAAAATCACTTTCATGGAAAGGGGTTTCCAAGCTTCCAAAAAACTACGAGTTGCCTGAAATCTCAGCAAACATATTTTCACCCAATCTCGATGATTCTTTCAGGTAATGATTAGTACACCAAAACCACTTGGCTCACCAAATTTCGTTCTTCTAGGTTAAACCGTTCGTTTGCAGTAACCATTTTCATTTTTAGGTTTCACTCTGATTTATCCTATACAGATACATGTATTTGGAACTCTAAATGAAACACGGTTTGTGCTACTTCTTTGAAACTTGACACAATAAAGCAGTTTCTAGTTTTATCTCTCTGGTTTGTTTGCTGTTTATGTAGCCCTAAGTAGAGACTGGCGAAAACCACTTTTATTTAAAGGGGTTGCCAAGCTACCAAAAAACTACGAGTTGCCTGAAATCTCAGCAAACATTTTTTACCCAATCTTGATGATTCTTTCAGGTAATGATCAGTACACCAAAACCACTTGGCTCACCAAATTTCGTTCTTCTAGGTTAAACCGTTCGTTTGCAGTAACCGTTTTCATTTTTAGGTTTCACTCTGTTTTCTCCTATAGGAATACATGTATTTGGAACTCTAAATCAAACACGGTTTGTGCTAGCTCTTTGAAACTTGACACAATAAAGCAGTTTTAAGTTCTATCTCTATGGTTTGTTTGCTGTTGATGTAGCCCTAAGCAGAAACTGGCGAAAATCACTATCATGGAAAGGGGTTGCCAAGCTTCAAAAAAACTGCGAGTTTCCTGAAATCTCAGAAAACATTTTTTCACCCAATCTTGATGATTCTTTCAGGTAATGATCAGTACACCAATACCACTTGGCTCACAAAATTTTGTTCTTCTAGGTTAAACCGTTCGTTTGCAGTAACCGTTTTCATTTTTTGGTTTCACTCTGTTTTCTCCTATAGGAATACATGTATTTGAAACTCTAAATCCAACATGGTTTGTGCTAGCTCTTTGAAACTTGACAAAATAAAGCAGTTTTAAGTTCCATGTCTATGGTTTGTTTGCTGTTGATGTACCCCTAAGCAGAGACTGGCTAAAATCACTTTCACGATAAGGGGTTGCCAAGCTTTCAAAAAACTACGAGTTGCCTGAAATCTCAGCCAACATTTTTTCACCCAATCTTGATGATTCTATCAGGTAATGATCAGTACACCAAAACCACTTGGCTCACCAAATTTCGTTCTTCTAGGTTAAACCGTTCGTTTGCAGTAACCGCTTTCATTTTTAGGTTTCACTCTGTTTTCTCCTATAGGGATACATGTATTTGGAACTCTAAATCAAACACGGTTTGTGCTAGCTCTTTGAAACTTGACACAATAAAGCAGTTTCAAGTTCTATCTCTATGGTTTGTTTGCTGTTGATGTAGCCCTAAGCAGAGACTGGCGAAAATCACTTTCATGGAAAGGTGTTACCAAGCTTCCAAAAAACTACGAGTTGCCTGAAATTTCAGCAAACATTTTTTACCCAATCTTGATGATTCTTTCAGGTAATGATCAGTACACCAAAACCACTTGGCTCACCAAATTTCGTTCTTCTAGATTAAACCGTTCGTTTGCAGTAACCGTTTTCATTTTAAGGTTTCACTGTGTTTTCTCCTATAGGGATACATATATTTGGAACTCTAAATCAAACACGGTTTGTGCTAGCTCTTTGAAACTTGACAAAATAAAGCAGTTTCAAGTTCTGTCTCTATGGTTTGTTTGCTGTTGATGTAGCCCTAAGCAGAGACTGGCGAAAATGACTTTCATGGAACGGGGTTGCTAGACTTCCAAAAAACTACGAGTTGCCTGAAATCTCAGCAAACATTTTTTCACCCAATGTTGATGATTCTTTCAGGTAGTGATCAGTACACCAAAACCACTTGGCTCACCAAATTTCGTTCTTCTAGGTTAAACCGTTCGTTTGCAGTAACCGTTTTCATGTTTAGGTTTCACTCTGTTTTCTCCTATAGGAATACATGTATTTGGAACACTAAATCAAACACGGTTTGTGCTAGCTGTTTGAAACTTGACACAATAAAGCAGTTTTAAGTTCTATCTCTATGGTTTGTTTGCTGTTGATGTAGCCCTAAGCAGAAACTGGCGAAAATCACTATCATGGAAAGGGGTTGCCAAGCTTCAAAAAAACTGCGAGTTTCCTGAAATCTCAGAAAACATTTTTTCACCCAATCTTGATGATTCTTTCAGGTAATGATCAGTACACCAATACCACTTGGCTCACAAAATTTTGTTCTTCTCGGTTAAACCGTTCGTTTGCAGTAACCGTTTTCATTTTTTGGTTTCACTCTGTTTTCTCCTATAGGAATCCATGTATTTGAAACTCTAAATCAAACACGGTTTGTGCTAGCTCGATGAAACTTGACACAATAAAGCAGATTCACGTTCTATCTCTATGGTTTGTTTGCTGTTGATGTAGCCCTAAGCAGAGACTGGAAAAAATCATTTTCATGGAAAGGGGTTGCCAAGCTTCCAAAAAACTACGAGTTGCCTGAAATCTCCTCCAACATTTTTTTACCCAATCTTAATGATTCTTTCAGGTAATGATCAGTACACCAAAACCACTTGGCTCACCAAACTTCGTTCTTCTAGTTTAAACCGTTCGTTGGCAGTAACTGTTTTAATTTTTAGGTTTCACTCTGTTTTCTCCTATAGGGATACATGTATTTGGAACTCTAAATGAAACACGGTTTGTGCTAGCTCTTTGAAACTTGACACAATAAAGCAGTTTCAAGTTCTATGTCTATGGTTTGTTTGCTATTGATGTAGCCCTTAGCAGAGACTGGCGAAAATCACTTTCACGAAAGGGGTTGCCAAGCTCTTAAAAAACTACGAGTTGCCTTAAATCACAGCAAACATTTTTTCACCCAATCTTGATGATTCTTTCAGGTAATAATCAGTACACCAAAACCACTTGGCTCACCAAATTTCGTTCTTCTAGGTTAAACCGTTCGTTTGCAGTAACTGTTTTCATTTTTAGGTTTCACTCTGTTTTCTCCTATAGGGATACATGTATTTGGAACTCTAAATCAAACACGGTTTGTGCTAGCTCTTTGAAACTTGACACAATAAAGCAGTTTCAAGTTCTGTCTCTATGGTTTGTTTTCTGTTGATGTACCCCTAAGCAGAAACTGTCGAAAATCACTTTCATGGAAAGGGCTTGCCAAGCTTCCAAAAAACGACGAGTTTCCTGAAATCTCAGCCAACATTTTTTCACCCAATCTTGATGATTCTTTCAGGTAATGATCAGTACACCAAAACCACTTGGCTCACCACATTTCGTTCTTCTAGGTTAAACCGTTCATTTGCAGTAACTGTTTTCATTTTTAGGTTTCACTCTGTTTTCTCCTATAGGGATACATGTATTTGGAACTCTAAATCAAACACGGTTTCTGCTAGCTCTTTGAAACTTGACACAATAAAGCAATTTCCAGTTCTATCTCTATGGTTTGTTTGCTGTTGATGTAGCCCTAAGCAGAGACTGGCCAAAATCACTTTCATGGAAAGGGGTTGCCAAGCTTCCAAAAAACTACGAGTTGCCTGAAATCTCAGCCAACATTTTTTCACCCAATCTTGATGATTCTTTCAGGTAATGATAAGTACACCAAAACCACTTGGCTCACCAAATTTCGTTGTTCTAGGTTAAACCGTTCTTTTGCAGTGACCATTTTCATTTTTAGGTTTCACTCAGTTTTCTCCTATAGGGATACATGTATTTGGAACTCTAAATCAAACACGGTTTGTGCTAGCTCTTTGAAACTTGACACAATAAAGCATTTTGAAGTTCTATCTCTATGGTTTGTTTGCTGTTGATGTAGCCCTAAGCAGAGACTGGCGAAAATCACTTTAATGGAAAGGGGTTGCCAAGCTTCTAAAAAACTACGAGTTGCCTGAAATCTCAGCCAACATTTTTTCACCCCATCTTGATGATTCTTGCAGGTAATGATCAGTACACCAAAACCACTTGGCTCACCAAATTTCGTTTTTCTAAGTTAAACCGTTCGTTGGCAGTAACCGTTTTCATTTTTAGGTTTCACTCTGTTTTCTCCTATAGGGATACATGTATTTGGAACTCTAAATCAAACACGGTTTGTGCTAGCTCTTTGAAACTTGACACAATAATGCAGTTTCATGTTCTCTCTCTATGGTTTGTTTGCTGTTGATGTAGCCCTAAGCAGAGATGGCGAAAATCACTTTCATGGAAGGGGTTGCCAAGCTTCCAAAAAACTACGATTTGCCTGAAATCTCAGCCAACATTTTTTCACCCAATCTTTATGCTTCTTTCAGGTAATGATCAGTACACCAATACCACTAGGCTCACCAACTTTTGTTTTCCTAGGTTAAACCGTGCGTTTGCAGTAACCGTTTTCATTTTTAGGTTTCACTCTGTTTTCTCCTATAGGGATACATGTATTTAGAACTCTAAATCAAACACGGTTTGTGCTAGCTTTTTAAACTTGACACAATAAAGCAGTTTCAAGTTATATTTGTATTGTTTGTTTGCTGTTGATGTAGCCAAAAGCAGAGAGTGGCGAAAATCACTTTCATGGAAAGGGGTTGCCAAGCTTCCAAAAAACTACGAGTTGCCTAAAATCTCAGCCAACATTTTTTCACCCAATCTTGATGATTCTTTCAGGTAATGATCAGTACACCAAAACCACTAGGCTCACCAAGTTTCGTTCTTCTAGGTTAAACCGTTCGTTTGCAGTAACCGTTTTCATTTTTAGGTTTCACTCTGTTTTCTCCTATAGGGATACATGTATTTGGAACTCTAAATCAAACACGGTTTGTGCTAGCTTTTGAAACTTGACACAATAAAGCAGTTTCAAGTTCTTTCTCTATGGTTTGTTTGCTGTTGATGTAGCTTTAAGCAGAGACTGGCGAAAATCACTTTCATGGAAAGGGGTTGCCAAGCTTCCAAAAAACTACGAGTTGCCTGCAATCTCAGCCAACATTTTTTCACCCAATCTTGATGATTCTTTCAGGTAATGATCAGTACACCAAAACCACTAGGCTCACCATGTTTCGTTCTGCTAGTTTAAACCGTTCGTTTGCAGTAACCGTTTTCATTTTTAGGTTTCACTCTGTTTTCTCCTATAGGGATACATGTATTTGGAACTCTAAATCAAACACGGTTTGTGCTAGCTCTTTGAAACTTGACACAATAAAGCAGTTTCAAGTTCTATCTATATGGTTTGTTTGCTTTTGATGTAGCTTTAAGCAGAGTCTGGCGAAAATCACTTCCATGGAAAGGGGTTGCCAAGCTTCCAAAAAACTACGAGTTGCCTGAAATCTCAGCAAACATTTTTTCACCCAATCTTGATGATTCTTTCAGGTAATGATAAGTACACCAAAACCACTTGGCTCACCAAATTTCGTTCTTCTAGGTTAAACAGTTCGTTTGCAGTGACCGTTTTCATTTTTTGGTTTCACTCTGTTTTCTCCTATAGGGATACATGTATTTGGAACTCTAAATCAAACACGGTTTGTGCTAGCTCTTTGAAACTTGACACAATAAAGCAGTTTCAAGTTCTATCCCTATGGTTTGTTTGCTGTTGATGTAGCCAAAAGCAGAGACTGCCAAAAATCACTTTCATGGAAAGGGATTGCCAAGCTTCCAAAAAACTACGAGTTGACTGAAATCTCAGCCAACATTTTTTCACCCAATCTTGATGATTCTTTCAGGTAATGATCAGTACACCACAACCACTAGGCTCACCAAGTTTCGTTCTTCTAGGTTAAACCGTTCGTTTGCTTTAATCGTTTTCATTTTTAGGTTTCACTCTGTTTTCTCCTATAGGGATACATGTATTTGGAACTCTAAATCAAACACGGTTTGTGCTAGCTCTTTGAAACTTGACACAATAAAGCAGTTTCAAGTTCGATCTCTATGGTTTGTTTGCTGTTGATGTAGCTTTAAGCAGAGACTGGCGAAAATCACTTTCATGGAAAGAGGTTGCCAAGTTCCAAAAAACTACGAGTTGCCTGAAATCTCAGCAAACATTTTTTCACCCAATCTTGATGATTCTTTCAGGTAATGATCAGTACACCAAAACCACTTGGCTCACCAAATTTCGTTCTTCTAGGTTAAACAGTTCGTTTGCAGTGACCGTTTTCATTTTTAGGTTTCACTCTGTTTTCTCCTATAGGGATACATGTATTTGGAACTCTAAATCAAACAGGGTTTGTGCTAGCTCTTTGAAACTTGACACAATAAAGCAAGTTCAAGTTCTATTCCTATGGTTTGTTTGCTGTTGATGTAGCCAAAAGCAGAGACTGGCGAAAATCACTTTCATGGAAAGGGGTTGCTAAGCTTCCAAAAAACTACGAGTTTTCTGAAATCTCTGCCAAAATTTTTTCACCCAATCTTGATGATTCTTTCAGGTAATGATCAGTACACCAAAACCACTAGGCTCACCAAGTTTCGTTCTTCTAGGTTAAACCGTTCGTTTGCTGTAACCGTTTTCATTTTTAGGTTTCACTCTGTTTTCTCCTATAGGGATACATGTATTTGGAACTCTAAATGAAACACGGTTTTTGCTAGCTCTTTGAAACTTGACACAATAAAGCAGTTTCAAATTCTATCCCTATTGTTTGTTTGCTGTTGATGTATCCCTAAGGCGAGACTGGCGAAAATCACTTTCATGGAAAGGGGTTGCCAAGCTTCCAAAAAACTAAGAGTTGCCTGAAATCTCAGCCAACATTTTTTCACCCAATCTTGATGATTCTTTCAGGTGATGATCAGTACACCAAAACCACTTGGCTCACCAAATTTCGTTGTTCTAGGTTAAACCGTTCGTTTGCAGTAACTGTTTTCATTTTTAGGTTTCACTCTGTTTTCTCCTATAGGGATACATTTATTTGGAACTCTAAATCAAACACGGTTTGTGCTAGCTCTTTGAAACTTGACAATATAAAGCAGTTTCAAGTTCTATCTCTATGGTTTGTTTGCTGTTGATGTAGCCCTAAGCAGAGACTGGCGAAAATCACTTTCATGGAAAGGGGTTTCCAAGCTTCCAAAAACTACGAGTTGCCTGAAATCTCAGCAAACATTTTTTCACCCAATCTCGATGATTCTTTCAGGTAATGATCAGTACACCAAAACCACTTGGCTCACCAAATTTCGTTCTTCTAGGTTGAACAGTTCGTTTGCAGTGACCGTTTTCATTTTTAGGTTTCACTCTCTTTTCTCCTATAGGGGTACATGTATTTGGAACTCTAAATCAAACACGGTTTGTGCTAGCTCTTTGAAACTTGACACAATAAAGCAGTTTCAAGTTCTATCCCTATGGTTTGTTTGCTGTTTATGTAGCCCTAAGAAGAGACTGTCGAAAATCACTTTCAAGGAAAGGGCTTGCCAAGCTTCCAAAAATCTACGAGTTGCCTGAAATCTCAGCCAACATTTTTTCACCCAATCTTGATGATTCTTCAAGGTAATGATCAGTACACCAAAACCACTTGGCTCACCAAATTTTGTTCTTCTAGGTTAAACAGTTCGTTTGCAGTGACCGTTTTAATTTTTATGTTTCACCCTGTTTTCTCCTATAGGGATACATGTATTTGGAACTCTAAATCAAACACGGTTTGTGCTAGTTTTTCAAACTTGACACAATAAAGTAGTTTCAAGTTATATTTGTATTGTTTGTTTGCTGTTGATGTAGCCAAAAGCAGAGAGTGGCGAAAATCACTTTCATGGAAAGGGGTTGCCAAGCTTCCAAAAAACTACGAGTTGCCTAAAATCTCAGCCAACATTTTTTCACCCAATCTTGATGATTCTTTCAGGTAATGATCAGTACACCAAAACCACTAGTCTCACCAAGTTTCGTTCTTCTAGGTTAAACCGTTCGTTTGCAGTAACCGTTTTCATTTTTAGGTTTCACTCTGTTTTCTCCTATAGGGATACATGTATTTGGAACTCTAAATGAAACACGGTTTGTGCTAGCTCTTTGAAACTTGACACAATAAAGCAGTTTCAAGTTCTATCCCTATGGTTTGTTTGCTGTTGATGTAGCCAAAAGCAGAGACTGGCGAAAATCACTTTCATGGAAAAAAGTTGCCAAGCTTCCAAAAAACTACGAGTTGCCTGAATTCTCAGCAACATTTTTTCACCCAATCTTGATGATTATTTCAAGTAATGATCAGTACACCAAAACCACTAGGCTCACCAAGTTTCTTTCTTCTAGGTTAAACCGTTCGTTTGCTGTAACCGTTTTAATTTTTAGGTTTCACTCTGTTTTCTCCTATAGGTATACAAGTATTTGGAACTCTAAATCAAACACGGTTTGTGCTAGCTCTTTAAAACTTGACACAAGAAAGCAGTTTCAAGTTCTATCTCTATGGTTTGTTTGCTGTTGATATAGCCCTAAGCCGAGACTGGCGAAAATCACTTTCATGGAAAGGGGTTGCCAAGCTTCCAAAAAACTACGAGTTGCCTGAAATCTCAGCCAACATTTTTTCACCCAATCTTGATGATTCTTTCAGGTAATGATCAGTACACCAAAACCACTTGGCTCACCAAATTTCGTTGTTCTAGGTTAAACAGTTCGTTTGCAGTAACCGTTTTCATTTTTAGGTTTCACTCTGTTTTCTCCTATAGGGATACATGTATTTGGAACTCTAAATCAAACACGGTTTGTGCTAGCTCTTTGAAACTTGACACAATAAAGCATTTTCAAGTTCTATCCCTATGGTTTGTTTGCTGTTGATGTAGCCCTAAGCAGAGACTGTCGAAAATCACTCTCAAAGAAAGGGCTTGCCAAGCTTCCAAAAAACTACGAGTTGCCTGAAATCTCAGCCAACATTTTTTCACCCAATCTTGATGATTCTTCAAGGTAATGATCAGTACACCAAAACCACTTGGCTCACCAAATTTCGTTCTTCTGCTTAAACCGTTGGTTTGCAGTAACCGTTTTCATTTTTAGGTTTTACTCTGTTTTCTCCTATAGGGATACATGTATTTGGAACTCTAAATCAAACACGGTTTGTGCTAGCTCTTTGAAACTTGACACAATAAAGCAGTTTCAAGTTCTATCTATATGGTTTGTTTGCTTTTGATGTAGCTTTAAGCAGAGACTGGCGAAAATCACTTCCATGGAAAGGGGTTGCCAAGCTTCCAAAAAACTACGAGTTGCCTGAAATCTCAGCAAACATTTTTTCACCCAATCTTGATGATTCTTTCAGGTAATGATAAGTACACCAAAACCACTTGGCTCACCAAATTTCGTTCTTCTAGGTTAAACAGTTCGTTTGCAGTGACCGTTTTCATTTTTTGGTTTCACTCTGTTTTCTCCTATACGGATACATGTATTTGGAACTCTAAATCAAACACGGTTTGTGCTAGCTCTTTGAAACTTGACACAATAAAGCAGTTTCAAGTTCTATCCCTATGGTTTGTTTGCTGTTGATGTAGCCAAAAGCAGAGAATGCCAAAAATCACTTTAATGGAAAGGGGTTGCCAAGCTTCAAAAAAACTACGAGTTGACTGAAATCTCAGCCAACATTTTTTCACCCAATCTTGATGATTCTTTCAGGTAATGATCAGTACACCACATCCACTAGGCTCACCAAGTTTCGTTCTTCTAGGTTAAACCGTTCGTTTGCTTTAATCGTTTTCATTTTTAGGTTTCACTCTGTTTTCTCCTATAGGGATACATGTATTTGGAACTCTAAATCAAACACGGTTTGTGCTAGCTCTTTGAAACTTGACACAATAAAGCAGTTTCAAGTTCGATCTCTATGGTTTGTTTGCTGTTGATGTAGCTTTAAGCAGAGACTGGCGAAAATCACTTTCATGGAAAGAGGTTGCCAAGTTCCAAAAAACTACGAGTTGCCTGAAATCTCAGCCAACATTTTTTCACCCAATCTTGATGATTCTTTCAGGTAATGATCAGTACACCAAAACCACTAGGCTCACCAAGTTTCGTTCTCCTAGGTTAAACCGTTCGTTTGCAGTAACCGTTTTCATTTTTAGGTTTCACTCTGTTTTCTCCTATAGGGATACATGTATTTGGAACTCTAAATCAAACACGGTTTGTGCTAGCTCTTTGAAACTTGAGACAATAAAGCAGTTTCAAGTTCTATCTCTATGGTTTGTTTGCCTTTGATGTAGCTTAAAGCAGAGACTGGCGAAAATCACTTTCATGGAAAGGGGTTGCCAAGCTTTTAAAAAACTACGAGTTGCCTGAAATCTCAGCAAACATTTTTTCACCCAATCTTGATGATTCTTTCAGGTAATGATCAGTACACCAAAACCACTTGGCTCACCAAATTTCGTTCTTCTAGGTTAAACAGTTCGTTTGCAGTGACCGTTTTCATTTTTTGGTTTCACTCTGTTTTCTCCTATAGGGATACATGTATTTGGAACTCTAAATCAAACAGGGTTTGTGCTAGCTCTTTGAAACTTGACACAATAAAGCAGGTTCAAGTTCTATCCCTATGGTTTGTTTGCTGTTGATGTAGCCAAAAGCAGAGACTGGCAAAAATCACTTTAATGGAAAGGGGTTGCCAAGCTTCCAAAAAACTACGAGTTGACTGAAATCTCAGCCAACATTTTTTCACCCAATCTTGATGATTCTTTCAGGTAATGATCAGTACACCACAACCACTAGGCTCACCAAGTTTCGTTCTTCTAGGTTAAACCGTTTGTTTGCTGTAATCGTTTTCATTTTTAGGTTTCACTCTGTTTTCTCCTATAGGGATACATGTATTTGGACCTCTAAATCAAACACGGTTTGTGCTAGCTCTTTGAAACTTGACACAATAAAGCAGTTTCAAGTTCGATCTCTATGGTTTGTTTGCTGTTGATGTAGCTTTAAGCAGAGACTGGCGAAAATCACTTTCATGGAAAGAGGTTGCCAAGCTTCAAAAAAACTACGAGTTGCCTGAAATCTCAGCAAACATTTTTTCACCCAATCTTGATGATTCTTTCAGATAATGATCAGTACACCAAAACCACTTGGGTCACCAAATTTCGTTCTTCTAGGTTAAACAGTTCGTTTGCAGTGATTGTTTTCATTTTTGGGTTTCACTCTGTTTTCTCCTATAGGGATACATGTATTTGGAACTCTAAATCAAACAGGGTTTGTGCTAGCTCTTTGAAACTTGACACAATAAAGCAGGTTCAAGTTCTATTCCTATGGTTTGTTTGCTGTTGATGTAGCCAAAAGCAGAGACTGGCGAAAATCACTTTCATGGAAAGGGGTTGCTAAGCTTCCAAAAAACTACGAGTTTTCTGAAATCTCTGCCAAAATTTTTTCACCCAATCTTGATGATTCTTTCAGGTAATGATCAGTACACCAAAACCACTAGGCTCACCAAGTTTCGTTCTCCTAGGTTAAACCGTTCGTTTGCAGTAACCGTTTTCATTTTTAGGTTTCACTCTGTTTTCTCCTATAGGAATACATGTATTTGGAACTCTAAATCAAACACGGTTTGTGCTAGCTCTTTGAAACTTGACACAATAAAGCAGTTTCAAGTTCTATCTCTATGGTTTGTTTGCCTTTGATGTAGCTTTAAGCAGAGACTGGCGAAAATCACTTTCATGGAAAGGGGTTGCCAAGCTTTTAAAAAACTACGAGTTGCCTGAAATCTCAGCAAACATTTTTTCACCCAATCTTGATGATTCTTTCAGGTAATGATCAGTACACCAAAACCACTTGGCTCACCAAATTTCGTTCTCCTAGGATAAACAGTTCGTTTGCAGTGACCGTTTTCATTTTTTGGTTTCACTCTGTTTTCTCCTATAGGGATACATGTATTTGGAACATTAAATCAAACACGGTTTGTGCTAGCTCTTTGAAACTTGACACAATAAAGCAGTTTCAAGTACTATCTCTAGGGTTTGTTTGCTGCTGATGTAGCCAAAAGCAGAGAGTGGCGAAAATCACTTTCATTGAAAGGGGTTGCCAAGCTTCAAAAAAACTACGAGTTGCCTGAAATCTCAGCAAACATTTTTTCACCCAATCTTGATGATTCTTTCAGGTAATGATCAGTACACCAAAACCACAAGGGTCACCAAGTTTCGTTCTTCTAGGTTAAACCGTTCGTTTGCAGTAACCGTTTTCATTTTTAGGTTTTACTCTGTTTTCTCCTATAGGGATACATGTATTTGGAACTCTAAATCAAACACGGTTTGTGCTAGCTCTTTGAAACTTGACACAATAAAGCAGTTTCAAGTTATATCCCTATTGTGTGTTTGCTATTGATGTAGCCAAAAGCAGAGAGTGGCGAAAATCACTTTCATGGAAAGGGGTTGCCAAGCTTCCAAAAAACTACGAGTTGCCTGAAATCTCAGCAAACATTTTTTCACCCAATCTTGATGATTCTTTCAGGTAATGATCAGTACACCAAAACCACTAGGCTCACCAAGTTTCGTTCTTCTAGGTTAAACCGTTCGTTTGCTGTAATCGTTTTCATTTTTAGGTTTCACTCTGTTTTCTCCTATAGGGATACATGTATTTGGAACTCTAAATCAAACACGGTTTGTGCTAGCTCTTTGAAACTTGACAAAATAAAGCAGTTTCAAGTTCTCTCTCTATGGTTTGTTTGCTGTTGATGTAGCCCTAAGCAGAGACTGGCGAAAATCACTTTCAAAGAAAGTGCTTGCCAAGCTTCCAAAAAACTACGAGTTGCCTGAAATCTGAACCAACATTTTTTCACCCAATCTTGATGATTTTTCAAGGTAATGATCAGTACACCAAAACCACTTGGCTCACCAAATTTCGTTCTTCTGCTTAAACCGTTCGTTTGCAGTAACCGTTTTCATTTTTAGGTTTCACTCTGTTTTCTCCTATAGGGATATATTTATTTGGAACTCTAAATCAAACACGGTTTGTGCTAGCTCTTTGAAACTTGACACAATAAAGCAGTTTCAAGTTCTATCTCTATGGTTTGTTTGCTGTTGATGTAGCCCTAAGCAGAGACTGGCGAAAATCACTTTCATGGAAAGGGGTTGCCGAGCTTCCAAAAAACTACGAGTTACCTGAAATCTCAGCAAACATTTTTTCACCCAATCTTGATGATTCTTTCAGGTAATGATCAGTACACCAAAACCACTTGGCTCACCAAATTTCGTTCTTCTAGGTTAAACAGTTCGTTTGCAGTGACCGTTTTCATTTTTTGGTTTCACTCTGTTTTCTCCTATAGGGATACATGTATTTGGAACTCTAAATCAAACACGGTTTGTGCTAGCTCTTTGAAACTTGACACAATAAAGCAGTTTCAAGTTCTATCCCTATGGTTTGTTTGCTGTTGATGTAGCCAAAAGCAGAGACTGGCAAAAATCACTTTAATGGAAAGGGGTTGCCTAGCTTCCAAAAAAATACGAGTTGACTGAAATCTCAGCCAACATTTTTTCACCCAATCTTGATGATTCTTTCAGGTAATGATCAGTACACCAAAACCACTAGGCTCACCAAGTTTCGTTCTTCTAGGTTAAACCGTTCGTTTGCTGTAATCGTTTTCATTTTTAGGTTTCACTCTGTTTTCTCCTATAGAGATACATGTATTTGGAACTCTAAATCAAACACGGTTTGTGCTAGCTCTTTGAAACTTGACAAAATAAAGCAGTTTCAAGTTCTCTCTCTATGGTTTGTTTGCTGTTGATGTAGCCCTAAGCAGAGACTGGCGAAAATCACTTTCAAAGAAAGTGCTTGCCAAGCTTCCAAAAAACTACGAGTTGCCTGAAATCTGAACCAACATTTTTTCACCCAATCTTGATGATTTTTCAAGGTAATGATCAGTACACCAAAACCACTTGGCTCACCAAATTTCGTTCTTCTGCTTAAACCGTTCGTTTGCAGTAACCGTTTTCATTTTTAGGTTTCACTCTGTTTTCTCCTATAGGGATATATTTATTTGGAACTCTAAATCAAACACGGTTTGTGCTAGCTCTTTGAAACTTGACACAATAAAGCAGTTTCAAGTTCTATCTCTATGGTTTGTTTGCTGTTGATGTAGCCCTAAGCAGAGACTGGCGAAAATCACTTTCATGGAAAGGGGTTGCCGAGCTTCCAAAAAACTACGAGTTGCCTGAAATCTCAGCAAACATTTTTTCACCCAATCTTGATGATTCTTTCAGGTAATGATCAGTACACCAAAACCACTTGGCTCACCAAATTTCGTTCTTCTAGGTTAAACAGTTCGTTTGCAGTGACCGTTTTCATTTTTTGGTTTCACTCTGTTTTCTCCTATAGGGATACATGTATTTGGAACTCTAAATCAAACACGGTTTGTGCTAGCTCTTTGAAACTTGACACAATAAAGCAGTTTCAAGTTCTATCCCTATGGTTTGTTTGCTGTTGATGTAGCCAAAAGCAGAGACTGGCAAAAATCACTTTAATGGAAAGGGGTTGCCAAGCTTCCAAAAAACTACGAGTTGACTGAAATCTCAGCCAACATTTTTTCACCCAATCTTGATGATTCTTTCAGGTAATGATCAGTACACCACAACCACTAGGCTCACCAAGTTTCGTTCTTCTAGGTTAAACCGTTTGTTTGCTGTAATCGTTTTCATTTTTAGGTTTCACTCTGTTTTCTCCTATAGGGATACATGTATTTGGACCTCTAAATCAAACACGGTTTGTGCTAGCTCTTTGAAACTTGACACAATAAAGCAGTTTCAAGTTCGATCTCTATGGTTTGTTTGCTGTTGATGTAGCTTTAAGCAGAGACTGGCGAAAATCACTTTCATGGAAAGAGGTTGCCAAGCTTCAAAAAAACTACGAGTTGCCTGAAATCTCAGCAAACATTTTTTCACCCAATCTTGATGATTCTTTCAGATAATGATCAGTACACCAAAACCACTTGGGTCACCAAATTTCGTTCTTCTAGGTTAAACAGTTCGTTTGCAGTGACTGTTTTCATTTTTAGGTTTCACTCTGTTTTCTCCTATAGGGATACATGTATTTGGAACTCTAAATCAAACAGGGTTTGTGCTAGCTCTTTGAAACTTGACACAATAAAGCAGGTTCAAGTTCTATTCCTATAGTTTGTTTGCTGTTGATGTAGCCAAAAGCAGAGACTGGCGAAAATCACTTTCATGGAAAGGGGTTGCTAAGCTTCCAAAAAACTACGAGTTTTCTGAAATCTCTGCCAAATTTTTTTCACCCAATCTTGATGATTCTTTCAGGTAATGATCAGTACACCAAAACCACTAGGCTCACCAAGTTTCGTTCTCCTAGGTTAAACCGTTCGTTTGCAGTAACCGTTTTCATTTTTAGGTTTCACTCTGTTTTCTCCTATAGGAATACATGTATTTGGAACTCTAAATCAAACACGGTTTGTGCTAGCTCTTTGAAACTTGACACAATAAAGCAGTTTCAAGTTCTATCTCTATGGTTTGTTTGCCTTTGATGTAGCTTTAAGCAGAGACTGGCGAAAATCACTTTCATGGAAAGGGGTTGCCAAGCTTTTAAAAAACTACGAGTTGCCTGAAATCTCAGCAAACATTTTTTCACCCAATCTTGATGATTCTTTCAGGTAATGATCTGTACACCAAAACCACTTGGCTCACCAAATTTCGTTCTTCTAGGATAAACAGTTCGTTTGCAGTGACCGTTTTCATTTTTTGGTTTCACTATGTTTTCTCCTATAGGGATACATGTATTTGGAACTCTAAATCAAACACGGTTTGTGCTAGCTCTTTGAAACTTGACACAATAAAGCAGTTTCAAGTACTATCTCTAGGGTTTGTTTGCTGCTGATGTAGCCAAAAGCAGAGAGTGGCGAAAATCACTTTCATTGAAAGGGGTTGCCAAGCTTCAAAAAAACTACGAGTTGCCTGAAATCTCAGCAAACATTTTTTCACCCAATCTTGATGATTCTTTCAGGTAATGATCAGTACACCAAAACCACAAGGGTCACCAAGTTTCGTTCTTCTAGGTTAAACCGTTCGTTTGCAGTAACCGTTTTCATTTTTAGGTTTTACTCTGTTTTCTCCTATAGGGAGACATGTATTTGGAACTCTAAATCAAACACGGTTTGTGCTAGCTCTTTGAAACTTGACACAATAAAGCAGTTTAAGTTATATCCCTATTGTGTGTTTGCTATTGATGTAGCCAAAAGCAGAGAGTGGCGAAAATCACTTTCATGGAAAGGGGTTGCCAAGCTTCCAAAAAACTACGAGTTGCCTGAAATCTCAGCAAACATTTTTTCACCCAATCTTGATGATTCTTTCA
Source organism: Ictidomys tridecemlineatus (assembly GCF_052094955.1). Taxonomy (NCBI): domain Eukaryota; kingdom Metazoa; phylum Chordata; class Mammalia; order Rodentia; family Sciuridae; genus Ictidomys; species Ictidomys tridecemlineatus. The sequence continues at coordinate 53,804 of NW_027521464.1, forward strand.
GGTAATGATCAGTACACCAAAACCACTAGGCTCACCAAGTTTCGTTCTTCTAGGTTAAACCGTTCGTTTGCTGTAATCGTTTTCATTTTTAGGTTTCACTCTGTTTTCTACTATAGGGATACATGGATTTGGAACTCTAAATCAAACACGGTTTGTGCTAGCTCTTTGAAACTTGACAAAATAAAGCAGTTTCAAGTTCTCTCTCTATGGTTTGTTTGCTGTTGATGTAGCCCTAAGCAGAGACTGGCGAAAATCACTTTCAAAGAAAGTGCTTGCCAAGCTTCCAAAAAACTACGAGTTGCCTGAAATCTGAACCAACATTTTTTCACCCAATCTTGATGATTTTTCAAGGTAATGATCAGTACACCAAAACCACTTGGCTCACCAAATTTCGTTCTTCTGCTTAAACCGTTCGTTTGCAGTAACCGTTTTCATTTTTAGGTTTCACTCTGTTTTCTCCTATAGGGATATATTTATTTGGAACTCTAAATCAAACACGGTTTGTGCTAGCTCTTTGAAACTTGACACAATAAAGCAGTTTCAAGTTATATCCCTAATGTTTGTTTGCTGTTGAGGTAGCCAAAAGCAGATAGTGGCGAAAATCACTTTCATTGAAAGGGGTTGCCAAGCTTCCAAATAACTACGAGTTGCCTGAAATCTCAGCAAACATTTTTTTCACCCAATCTTGATGATTTTTTCAGGTAATGATCAGTACACCAAAACCACTAGGCTCACCAAGATTCGTTCTTCTAGGTTAAACCGTTCGTTTGCAGTAACAGTTTTCATTTTTAGGTTTCACTCTGTTTTCTCCTATAGGGATACATGTATTTGGAACTCTAAATCAAACACGGTTTGTGCTAGCTCTTTGAAACTGGACACAATAAAGCAGTTTCAAGTTATATCCCTATTGTTTGTTTGCTGTTGATGTAGCCCTAAGCAAAGACTGGAGAAAATCACTTTCATGGAAAGGGGTTGCCAAGCTTCCAAAAAACTAAAAGTTGCCTGAAATCTCAACGAACAGTTTTTCACCCAATCTTGATGATTCTTTCAGGTAATGATCAGTACACCAAAACCACTTGGCTCACCAAATTTCGTTCTTCTAGGTTAAACAGTTCGTTTGCAGTAACCGTTTTCAGTTTTAGGTTTCACTCTGTTTTCTCCTATAGGGATACATGTATTTGGAACTCTAAATCAAACACGGTTTGTACTAGCTCTTTGAACCTTGACACAATAAAGCAGTTTCAAGTTCTATCCCTATGGTTTGTTTGCTTTTGATGTAGCTTTAAGCAGAGACTGGCGAAAATCACTTTCATGGAAAGGGGTTGCTAAGCTTTCAAAAAACTACGAGTTGCCTGAAATCTCAGCCAACATTTTTTCACCCAATCTTGATGATTCTTTCAGGTAATGATCAGTACACCAAAACCACTAGGCTCACCAAGTTTCGTTATTCAAGGTGAAACCGTTCGTTTGCTGTAACCGTTTTCATTTTTAGGTTTCACTCTGTTTTCTCCTATAGGGATACATGTATTTGGAACTCTAAATCAAACACGGTTTGTGCTAGCTCTTTGAAACTTGACACAATAAAGCAGTTTCAAGTTCTATCTCTATGGTTTGTTTGCTTTTGATGTAGCTTTAAGCAGAGACTGGCGAAAATCACTTTCATGGAAAGGGGTTGCTAAGTTTTCAAAAAACTACGAGTTGCCTGAAATCTCAGCCAACATTTTTTCACCCAATCTTGATGATTCTTTCAGGTAATGATCAGTACACCAAAACCACTAGGCTCACCAAGTTTCGTTCTTCAAGGTGAAACCGTTCGTTTGCTGTAACCGTTTTCATTTTTAGGTTTCACTCTGTTTTCTCCTATAGGGATACATGTATTTGGAACTCTAAATCAAACACGGTTTGTGCTAGCTCTTTGAAACTTGACACAATAAAGCAGTTTCAAGTTCTATCTCTATGGTTTGTTTGCTGTTGATGTAGCCCTAAGCAGAGACTGGCGAAAATCACTTTTATTGTAAGGGGTTGCCAAGCTTCCAAAAAACTACGAGTTGCCTGAAATCTCAGCCAACATTTTTTCAACCAATCTTGATGATTCTTTCAGGTAATGATCAGTACACCAAAACCACTTGGCTCACCAAATTTCGTTGTTCTAGGTTAAACAGTTCGTTTGCAGTAACCGTTTTCATTTTTAGGTTTCACTCTGTTTTCTCCTATAGGGATACATGTATTTGGAACTCTAAATCAAACACGGTTTGTGCTAGCTCTTTGAAACTTGACACAATAAAGCAGTTTCAAGTTCTATCCCTATGGTTTGTTTGCTGTTAGTGTAGCCAAAAGCAGAGACTGGCGAAAATCACTTTCATGGAAAGGGGTTGCTAAGCTTTCAAAAAACTACGAGTTGCCTGAAATCTCAGCCAACATTTTTTCACCCAATCTTGATGATTCTTTCAGGTAATGATCAGTACACCAAAACCACTAGGCTCACCAAATTTCGTTCTTCTAGGTTAAACCGTTCGTTTGCTGTAACCGTTTTTATTTTTAGGTTTCACTCTGTTTCTCCTATAGAGATACATGTATTTGGAACTCTAAATCAAACACGGTTTGTGCTAGCTCTTTGAAACTTGACACAATAAAGCAGTTTCAAGTTCTATCCCTATTGTTTGTTTGCTGTTGATGTAGCCCTAAGCAGAGACTGGCGAAAATCACTTTCATGGAAAGGGGTTGCCAAGCTTCCAAAACACTACGAGTTGCCTGAAATCCCAGCCAACATTTTTTCACCCAATCTTGATGATTCTTTCCGGTGATGATCAGTACACCAAAACCACTTGACTCACCAAATTTCGTTCTTCTAGGTTAAACCGTTCGTTTGCAGTAACCGTTTTCATTTTTAGGTTTCACTCTGTTTTCTCCTATATGGATACATGTATTTGGAACTCTAAATCAAACACGGTTTGTGCTAGCTCTATGAAACTTGACACAATAATGCAGTTTCAAGTTATATCCCTATTGTTTGCTTACTGTTGATGTAGCCAAAAGCAGAGAGTGGCGAAAATCACTTTCATGGAAAGGGGTTGCCAAGCTTCCAAAAAACTACGAGTTGCCTGAAATCTCAGCAAACATTTTTTCACACAAGCTTGATGATTCTTTCAGGTAATGATCAGTACACCAAAACCACTAGGCTAACCAAGTTTCGTTCTTCTAGTTTAAACAGTTCATTTGCAGTAACCGTTTTCATTTTTAGGTTTCACCCTGTTTTCTCCTATAGAGATACATGTATTTGGACCTCTAAATCAAACACGGTTTGTGCTAGCTCTTTGAACCTTGACACAATAAAGCAGTTTCAAGTTCTATCCCTATGGTTTGTGTGCTGTTGATGTAGCCCTGAGCAGAGACTGGCGAAAATCACTTTTATGGAAAGGGGTGGCAAAGCTTCCAAAAAACTACGAGTTGCCTGAAATCTCAGCCAACATTTTTTCACCCAATCTTGATGATTCTTTCAGCTAATGATCAGTACACCAAAACCACTTGGCTCACAAAATTTCGATCTTCTAGGTTAAACAGTTCGTTTGCAGTAACCGTTTTCATTTTTAGGTTTCACTCTGTTTTCTCCTATAGGGATACATGTATTTGGAACTCTAAATCAAACACGGTTTGTTCTAGCTCTTTGAACCTTGACACAATAAAGCAGTTTCAAGTTCTATCCCTATGGTTTGTTTGCTGTTGATGTAGCCAAAAGAAGAGACTGGCGAAAATAACTTTCATGGAAAGGGGTTGCCAAGCTTCCAAAAAACTACGAGTTTCCTGAAATCTCAGCCAACATTTTTTCACCCAATCTTGATGATTCTTTCAGGTAATGATCAGTACACCAAAACCACTAGGCTCACCAAGTTTTGTTCTTCAAGGTTAAACCGTTCGTTTGCTGTAACCGTTTTCATTTTTAGTTTTCACTCTTTTTTCTCCTATAGGGATACATGTATTTGGAACTCTAAATCAAACACGGTTTGTGCCAGCTCTTTGAAACTTGACACAATAAAGCAGTTTCAAGTTCTATCCCTATTGTTCGTTTGCTGTTGATGTAGCCCTAAGCAGAGACTGGCGAAAATCACTTTCATGGAAAGGGGTTGCCAAGCTTCCAAAAAACTACGAGTTGCCTGAAATCTCAGCCAACATTTTTTCACCCAATCTTGATGATTCTTTCCGGTGATGATCAGTACACTAAAACCACTTGGCTCACCAAATTTCGTTGTTCTAGGTTAAACCGTTCGTTTGCAGTAACAGTTTTCATTTTTAGTTTTCACTCTGTTTTCTCGAATAGGGATACATGTATTTGGAACTCTAAATCAAACACGGTATGTGCTAGCTCTTCGAAACTTGACACAATAAAGCAGTTTCAAGTTATATCCCTATTGTTTGTTTGTTGTTGATGTAGCCAAAAGCAGACAGTGGCGAAAATCACTTTCATGGAAAGAGTTTGCCAAGCTTCCAAAAAACTACGAGTTGCCTGAAATCTAAGCCAACATTTGTTCACCCAATCTTGATGATTCTTGAAGGTAATGATCAGTACACCAAAACCACTTGGCTCACCAAATTTCGTTCTTCTGGTTAAACCCTTCGTTTGCAGTAACCGTTTTTATTTTTAGGTATCACTCTGTTTTCTCCTATAGGGATACATGTATTTGGAACTCTAAATGAAACACGGTTTGTGCTAGCTCTTTGAAACTTGACACAATAAAGCAGTTTCAAGTTCTATCTCTATGGTTTGTTTGCTGTTGATGTAGCCCTAAGCAGAGACTGGCGATAATCACTTTCATAGAAAGGGGTTGCCAAGCTTCCAAAAAACTAAGAGTTGCCTGAAATCTCAGCCAACATTTTTTCACCCAATCTTGATGATTCTTCAAGGTAATGATCAGTACACCAAAACCACTTGGCTCACCAAATTTCGTTCTTCTGCTTAAACCGTTCGTTTGCAGTAACCGTTTTCATTTTTAGGTTTCACTCTGTTTTCTCCTATAGGGATACATGTATTTGTAACTCTAAATCAAACACGGTTTGTGCTAGCTCTTTGCATCTTGACACAATAAAGCAGTTTTGAGTTCTATCCCTATTGTTCGTTTGCTGTTGATGTAGCCCTAAGCAGAGACTGGCGAAAATCACTTTCATGGAAAGGGGTTGCCAAGCTTCCAAACAACAACGAGTTGCCTTAAATCTCAGCCAACATTTTTTCACCCAATCTTGATGATACTTTCAGGTAATAATCAGTACCCCAAAACCACTTGGCTCACCAAATTTCGTTCTTCTAGGTTAAACCGTTCGTTTGCAGTAACCGTTTTGATTTTTAGGTTTCACTCTGTTTTCTCCTATAGGGATACATGTATTTGGAACTCTAAATCAAACACGGTTTGTGCTAGCTCTTTGAAACTTGACACAATAAAGCAGTTTCAAGTTATATCCCTATTGTTTGCTTGCTGTTGATGTAGCCAAAAGCAGAGAGTGCCGAAAATCACTTTCATCGAAAGGGGTTGAAAAGCTTCCAAAAAACTACGAGTTTCCTGAAACCTAAGCCAATATTTTTTCACCCAATCTTGATGATTCTTTCAGGTAATGATCAGTACACCAAAACCACTAGGCTCACCAAGTTTCGTTCTTCTAGGTTTAACCGTTCGTTTGCAGTTACCGTTTTCATTATTAGGTTTCACTCTGTTTTCTCCTATAGGGATACATGTATTTTGAACTCTAAATCAAACACGGTTTGTGCTAGCTCTTTGAAACTTGACACAATAAAACAGTTTCAAGTTCTATCTCTATGGTTTGTTTGCTGTTGATGTAGCCATAAGCAGAGACTGGCGATAATCACTTTCATGGAAAGGGGTTGCCCAACTTCCAAAAAACTACGAGTTTCCTGAAATTTCAGCCAACATTTTTTTACCCAATCTTGATGATTCTTCAAGGTAATGATCAGTACACCAAAACCACTTGGCTCACCAAATTTTTTTCTTCTGGTTAAACCGTTCGTTTGCAGTAACCGTTTTCATTATTAGGTTTCACTCTGTTTTCTCCTATAGGGATACATGTATTTGGAACTCTAAATCAAACACGGTTTGTGCTAGCTCTTTGAAACTTGACACAATAAAGCAGTTTCAAGTTCTATCTCTGTGGTTTGTTTGCTGTTGATGTAGCCCTAAGCAAAGACTGGCGAAAATCACTTTCATGGAAAGGGGTTGCCAAGCTTCCAAAAAACTACGAGTTGCCTGAAATCTCAGCCAACATTTTTTCACCCAATCTTGATGATTCTTTCAGGTAATGATCAGTACACCAAAACCACTAGGCTCACCAAGTTTCGTTCTTCAAGGTTAAACAGTTCCTTTGCTGTAACCGTTTTCATTTTTAGGTTTCACTCTGTTTTCTCCTATAGGGATACATGTATTTGGAACTCTAAATCAAACACGGTTTGTGCTAGCTCTTTGAACCTTGACACAATAAAGCAGTTTCAAGTTCTATCCCTATGGTTTGTTTGCTGTTGATGTAGCCCTAAGCAGAGACTGGCGAAAATCACTTTCATGGAAAGGGGTTGCCAAGCTTCCAAAAAACTACGAGTTGCCTGAAATCTCAGCCAACATTTTTTCACCCAATCTTGATGATTCTCTCAGATGATGATCAGTACACCAAAACCACTTGGCTCACCAAGTTTCGTTTTTCTAGGTTAAACCGTTCGTTTGCAGTTACCGTTTTCATTATTAGGTTTCACTCTGTTTTCTCCTATAGGGATACATGTATTTGGAACTCTAAATCAAACACGGTTTGTGCTAGCTCTTTGAAACTTGACACAATAAAGCAGTTTCAAGTTATATCCCTATTGTTTGCTTGCTGTTGATGTAGCCAAAAGCAGAGAGTGGCGAAAATAACTTTCATGGAAAGGGGTGGCCAAGCTTCCAAAAAACTAGGAGTTTCCTGAAATCTCAGCCAACATTTTTTCACCCAATCTTGATGATTCTTTCAGGTATTTATCAGTACACCAAAACCACTTGGCTCACCAAATTTCGTTCTTCTAGGTTAAACCGTTCGTTTGCAGTAACCGTTTTCATTTTTAGGTTTCACTCTGTTTTCTCCTATAGGGATACATGTATTTGGAACTCTAAATCAAACACGGTTTGTGCTAGCTCTTTGAAACTTGACACAATAAAGCAGTTTCAAGTTATATCCCTATTGTTTGCTTACTGTTGATGTAGCCAAAAGCAGAGAGTGGCGAAAATCACTTTCATGGAAAGGGGTTGCCATGCTTCCAAAAAACTACGAGGTGCCTGAAATATCAGCAAACATTTTTTCACCCAATATTGATGATTCTTTCAGGTAATGATCAGTACACCAAAAGCACTAGGCTCACCAAGTTTCGTTCTTCTAGGTTAAACCGTTCGTTTGCAGTAACCGTTTTCACTTTTAGGTTTCACTCTGTTTTCTCCTATGGGGATACATGTATTTGGAACTCTAAATCAAACACGGTTTGTGCTAGCTCTTTGAAACTTGACACAATAAAGCAGTTTCAAGTTACATCCCTATTGTTTGCTTGCTGTTGATGTAGCCAAAAGCAGAGAGTGCCGAAAATCACTTTCATGGAAAGGGGTTGCCAAGCTTCCAAAAAACTAAAAGTTGCCTGAAATCTCAGCGAACAGTTTTTCACCCAATCTTGATGATTCTTTCAGATAATGATCAGTACACCAAAACCATTTGGCTCACCAAATTTCGTTCTTCTAGGTTAAACAGTTCGTTTGCAGTAACCGTTTTCAGTTTTAGGTTTCACTCTGTTTTCTCCTATAGGGATACATGTATTTGGAACTCTAAATCAAACACGGTTTGTGCTAGCTCTTTGAACCTTGACAAAATAAAGCAGTTTCAAGTTCTATCCCTATGGTTTGTTTGCTGTTGATGTAGCCCTAAGCAGAGACTGGCGAAAATCCCTTTCATGGAAATTGGTTGCCAAGCTTCCAAAAATCTACGAGTTGCCTGAAATCTCAGCCAACATTTTTTCACCCAATCTTGATGATTCTTTCAGATGATGATCAGTACACCAAAACCACTTTGCTCACCAAATTTCGTTCTTCTAGGTTAATCCGTTCGTTTGCAGTAACCGTTTTCATTTTTAGGTTTCACTCTGTTTTCTCCTATAGGGAACATGTATTTGGAACTCTAAATCAAACACGGTTTGTGCTAGCTCTTTGAAACTTGACACAATAAAGCAGTTTCAAGTTATATTCCTATTGTTTGCTTGCTGTTGATGTAGCCAAAAGCAGAGAGTGGCGAAAATCACTTTCATGGAAAGGGCTTGCCAAGCTTCCAAAAAACTACGAGTTCCTGAAATCTCAGCCAACATTTTTTCACCCAATCTTGATGATTCCTTCAGCTAATGATCAGTACACCAAAACCACTTGGCTCACCAAATTTCGATCTTCTAGGTTAAACAATTCGTTTGCAGTAACCGTTTTCAGTTTTAGGTTTCACTCTGTTTTCTCCTATAGGGATACATGTATTTGGAACTCTAAATCAAACACGGTTTGTGCTAGCTCTTTGAACCTTGACACAATAAAGAAGTTTCAACTTCTATCCCTATGGTTTGTTTGCTGTTGATGTAGCCCTAAGCAGAGACTGTCGAAAATCACTTTCAAAGAAAGGGCTTGCCAAGCTTCGAAAAAACTACGAGTTGCCTGAAATCTCAGCCAACATTTTTTCACCCAATCTTAATGATTCTTTCAGGTAATGATCAGTACACCAAAACCACTTGGCTCACCAAATTTCGTTGTTCTAGGTTAAACCGTTCGTTTGCAAAACCGTTTTCATTTTTAGGATTCACTCTGTTTTCTCCTATAAGGATACATGTATTTGGAACTCTAAATCAAACACGGTTTGTGCTAGCTCTTTGAAACTTGACACAATAAAGCAGTTTCAAGTTCTATCCCTATGGTTTGTTTGCTGTTGGTGTAGCCAATAGCAGAGACTGGCGAAAATCACTTTCATGGAAAGGGGTTGCGAAGCTTCCAAAAAACTACGAGTTGCCTGAAATCTCAGCAAACATTTTTTCACCCAATCTTGATGATTCTTTCAGGTAATGATCAGTACACCAAAACCACTTGGCTCACCAAATTTCGTTCTTCTAGGTTAAACCGTTCGTTTGCAGTAACCGTTTTCATTTTTAGGTTTCCCTCTGATTTCTCCTATAGGGATACATGTATTTGGAACTCTAAATCAAACACGGTTTGTGCTAGCTCTTTGAAACTTGACACAATAAAGCAGTTTCAAGTTCTATCTCTATGGTTTGTTTGCTTTTGATGTAGCTTTAAGCAGAGACTGGCGAAAATCACTTTCATGGAAAGGGGTTGCTAAGTTTTCAAAAAACTACGAGTTGCCTGAAATCTCAGCCAACATTTTTTTCACCCAATCTTGATGATTCTTTCAGGTAATGATCAGTACACCAAAACCACTAGGCTCACCAAGTTTCGTTCTTCAAGGTGAAACCGTTCGTTTGCTGTAACCGTTTTCATTTTTAGGTTTCACTCTGTTTTCTCCTATAGGGATACATGTATTTGGAACTCTAAATCAAACACGGTTTGTGCTAGCTCTTTGAAACTTGACACAATAAAGCAGTTTCAAGTTCTATCTCTATGGTTTGTTTGCTGTTGATGTAGCGCTAAGCAGAGACTGGCGAAAATCACTTTTATTGTAAGGGGTTGCCAAGCTTCCAAAAAACTACGAGTTGCCTGAAATCTCAGCCAACATTTTTTCAACCAATCTTTATGATTCTTTCAGGTAATGATCAGTACACCAAAACCACTTGGCTCACCAAATTTCGTTGTTCTAGGTTAACGAGTTCGTTTGCAGTAACCGTTTTCATTTTTAGGTTTCACTCTGTTTTCTCCTATAGGGATACATGTATTTGGAACTCTAAATCAAACACGGTTTGTGCTAGCTCTTTGAAACTTGACACAATAAAGCAGTTTCAAGTTCTATCCCTATGGTTTGTTTGCTGTTAGTGTAGCCAAAAGCAGAGACTGGCGAAAATCACTTTCATGGAAAGGGGTTGCTAAGCTTTCAAAAAACTACGAGTTGCCTGAAATCTCAGCCAACATTTTTTCACCCAATCTTGATGATTCTTTCAGGTAATGATCAGTACACCAAAACCACTAGGCTCACCAAGTTTCGTTCTTCTAGGTTAAACCGTTCGTTTGCTGTAACCGTTTTTATTTTTAGGTTTCACTCTGTTTCTCCTATAGAGATACATGTATTTGGAACTCTAAATCAAACACGGTTTGTGCTAGCTCTTTGAAACTTGACACAATAAAGCAGTTTCAAGTTCTATCCCTATTGTTTGTTTGCTGTTGATGTAGCCCTAAGCAGAGACTGGCGAAAATCACTTTCATGGAAAGGGGTTGCCAAGCTTCCAAAACACTACGAGTTGCCTGAAATCCCAGCCAACATTTTTTCACCCAATCTTGATGATTCTTTCCGGTGATGATCAGTACACCAAAAGCACTTGACTCACCAAATTTCGTTCTTCTAGGTTAAACCGTTCATTTGCAGTAACCTTTTTCATTTTTAGGTTTCACTCTGTTTTCTCCTATATGGATACATGTATTTGGAACTCTAAATCAAACACGGTTTGTGCTAGCTCTATGAAACTTGACACAATAATGCAGTTTCAAGTTATATCCCTATTGTTTGCTTACTGTTGATGTAGCCAAAAGCAGAGAGTGGCGAAAATCACTTTCATGGAAAGGGGTTGCCAAGCTTCCAAAAAACTACGAGTTGCCTGAAATCTCAGCAAACATTTTTTCACACAAGCTTGATGATTCTTTCAGGTAATGATCAGTACACCAAAACCACTAGGCTAACCAAGTTTCGTTCTTCTAGGTTAAACCGTTCGTTTGCATTAACCGTTTTCATTTCTAGGTTTCACTCTCTTTTCTCCTATAGGGATACATGTATTTGGAACTCTAAATCAAACACGGTTTGTGCTAGCTCTTTGAAACTGGACACAATAAAGCAGTTTCAAGTTCTATCCCTATGGTTTGTTTGCTGTTGATGTAGCCCTAAGCAAAGACTGGCGAAAATCACTTTCATGAGAAAGGGGTTGCCAAGCTTCCAAAAAACTAAAAGTTGCCTGAAATCTCAGCGAACAGTTTTTCACCCAATCTTGATGATTCTTTCAGGTAATGATCAGTACACCAAAACCACTTGGCTCACCAAATTTCGTTCTTCTAGGTTAAACAGTTCGTTTGCAGTAACCGTTTTCAGTTTTAGGTTTCACTCTGTTTTCTCCTATAGGGATACATGTATTTGGAACTCTAAATCAAACACGGTTTGTGCTAGCTCTTTGAACCTTGACACAATAAAGCAGTTTCAAGTTCTGTCCCTATGGTTGGTTTGCTGTTGATGTAACCAAGCAGAGACTGGCGAAAATCACTTTCATGGAAAGGGGTTGCCAAGCTTCCAAAAAACTACGAGTTGCCTGAAATCTCAGCAAACATTTTTTCACCCAATCTTGATGATTCTTTCAGCTAATGATCAGTACACCAAAACCACTTGGCTCACCAAATTTCGATCTTCTAGTTTAAACAGTTCATTTGCAGTAACCGTTTTCATTTTTAGGTTTCACCCTGTTTTCTCCTATAGAGATACATGTATTTGGACCTCTAAATCAAACACGGTTTGTGCTAGCTCTTTGAACCTTGACACAATAAAGCAGTTTCAAGTTCTATCCCTATGGTTTGTTTGCTGTTGATGTAGCCCTGAGCAGAGACTGGCGAAAATCACTTTTATGGAAAGGGGTGGCAAAGCTTCCAAAAAACTACGAGTTGCCTGAAATCTCAGCCAACATTTTTTCACCCAATCTTGATGATTCTTTCAGCTAATGATCAGTACACCAAAACCACTTGGCTCACAAAATTTCGATCTTCTAGGTTAAACAGTTCGTTTGCAGTAACCGTTTTCATTTTTAGGTTTCACTCTGTTTTCTCCTATAGGGATACATGTATTTGGAACTCTAAATCAAACACGGTTTGTTCTAGCTCTTTGAACCTTGACACAATAAAGCAGTTTCAAGTTATATCCCTATGGTTTGTTTGCTGTTGATGTAGCCAAAAGAAGAGACTGGCGAAAATAACTTTCATGGAAAGGGTTGCCAAGCTTCCAAAAAACTACGAGTTTCCTGAAATCTCAGCCAACATTTTTTCACCCAATCTTGATGATTCTTTCAGGTAATGATCAGTACACCAAAACCACTTGGCTCACCAAGTTTCGTTCTTCAAGGTTAAACCGTTCGTTTGCTGTAACCGTTTTCATTTTTAGTTTTCACTCTTTTTTCTCCTATAGGGATACATGTATTTGGAACTCTAAATCAAACACGGTTTGTGCCAGCTCTTTGAAACTTGACACAATAAAGCAGTTTCAAGTTCTATCCCTATTGTTCGTTTGCTGTTGATGTAGCCCTAAGCAGAGACTGGCGAAAATCACTTTCATGGAAAGGGGTTGCCAAGCTTCCAAAAAACTACGAGTTGCCTGAAATCTCAGCCAACATTTTTTCACCCAATCTTGATGATTCTTTCCGGTGATGATCAGTACACTAAAACCACTTGGCTCACCAAATTTCGTTGTTCTAGGTTAAACCGTTCGTTTGCAGTAACAGTTTTCATTTTTAGTTTTCACTCTGTTTTCTCGAATAGGGATACATGTATTTGGAACTCTAAATCAAACACGGTATGTGCTAGCTCTTCGAAACTTGACACAATAAAGCAGTTTCAAGTTATATCCCTATTGTTTGTTTGTTGTTGATGTAGCCAAAAGCAGACAGTGGCGAAAATCACTTTCATGGAAAGAGTTTGCCAAGCTTCCAAAAAACTACGAGTTGCCTGAAATCTAAGCCAACATTTGTTCACCCAATCTTGATGATTCTTGAAGGTAATGATCAGTACACCAAAACCACTTGGCTCACCAAATTTCGTTCTTCTGGTTAAACCCTTCGTTTGCAGTAACCGTTTTTATTTTTAGGTATCACTCTGTTTTCTCTATAGGGATACATGTATTTGGAACTCTAAATGAAACACGGTTTGTGCTAGCTCTTTGAAACTTGACACAATAAAGCAGTTTCAAGTTCTATCTCTATGGTTTGTTTGCTGTTGATGTAGCCCTAAGCAGAGACTGGCGATAATCACTTTCATAGAAAGGGGTTGCCAAGCTTCCAAAAAACTAAGAGTTGCCTGAAATCTCAGCCAACATTTTTTCACCCAATCTTGATGATTCTTCAAGGTAATGATCAGTACACCAAAACCACTTGGCTCACCAAATTTCGTTCTTCTGCTTAAACCGTTCGTTTGCAGTAACCGTTTTCATTTTTAGGTTTCACTCTGTTTTCTCCTATAGGGATACATGTATTTGTAACTCTAAATCAAACACGGTTTGTGCTAGCTCTTTGCATCTTGACACAATAAAGCAGTTTTAAGTTCTATCCCTATTGTTCGTTTGCTGTTGATGTAGCCCTAAGCAGACTGGCGAAAATCACTTTCATGGAAAGGGGTTGCCAAGCTTCCAAACAACTACGAGTTGCCTTAAATCTCAGCCAACATTTTTTCACCCAATCTTGATGATACTTTCAGGTAATAATCAGTACCCCAAAACCACTTGGCTCACCAAATTTCGTTCTTCTAGGTTAAACCGTTCGTTTGCAGTAACCGTTTTCATTTTTAGGTTTCACTCTGTTTTCTCCTATAGGGATACATGTATTTGGAACTCTAAATCAAACACGGTTTGTGCTAGCTCTTTGAAACTTGACACAATAAAGCAGTTTCAAGTTATATCCCTATTGTTTGCTTGCTGTTGATGTAGCCAAAAGCAGAGAGTGCCGAAAATCACTTTCATCGAAAGGGGTTGAAAAGCTTCCAAAAAACTACGAGTTTCCTGAAACCTAAGCCAATATTTTTTCACCCAATCTTGATGATTCTTTCAGGTAATGATCAGTACACCAAAACCACTAGGCTCACCAAGTTTCGTTCTTCTAGGTTTAACCGTTCGTTTGCAGTTACCGTTTTCATTATTAGGTTTCACTCTGTTTTCTCCTATAGGGATACATGTATTTTGAACTCTAAATCAAACACGATTTGTGCTAGCTCTTTGAAACTTGACACAATAAAACAGTTTCAAGTTCTATCTCTATGGTTTGTTTGCTGTTGATGTAGCCATAAGCAGAGACTGGCGATAATCACTTTCATGGAAAGGGGTTGCCCAACTTCCAAAAAACTACGAGTTTCCTGAAATTTCAGCCAACATTTTTTTACCCAATCTTGATGATTCTTCAAGGTAATGATCAGTACACCAAAACCACTTGGCTCACCAAATTTTTTTCTTCTGGTTAAACCGTTCGTTTGCAGTAACCGTTTTCATTATTAGGTTTCACTCTGTTTTCTCCTATAGGGATACATGTATTTGGAACTCTAAATCAAACACGGTTTGTGCTAGCTCTTTGAAACTTGACACAATAAAGCAGTTTCAAGTTCTATCTCTATGGTTTGTTTGCTGTTGATGTAGCCCTAAGCAAAGACTGGCGAAAATCACTTTCATGGAAAGGGGTTGCCAAGCTTCCAAAAAACTACGAGTTGCCTGAAATCTCAGCCAACATTTTTTCACCCAATCTTGATGATTCTTTCAGGTAATGATCAGTACACCAAAACCACTAGGCTCACCAAGTTTCGTTCTTCAAGGTTAAACAGTTCGTTTGCTGTAACCGTTTTCATTTTTAGGTTTCACTCTGTTTTCTCCTATAGGGATACATGTATTTGGAACTCTAAATCAAACACGGTTTGTGCTAGCTCTTTGAACCTTGACACAATAAAGCAGTTTCAAGTTCTATCCCTATGGTTTGTTTGCTGTTGATGTAGCCCTAAGCAGAGACTGGCGAAAATCACTTTCATGGAAAGGGGTTGCCAAGCTTCCAAAAAACTACGAGTTGCCTGAAATCTCAGCCAACAGTTTTTCACCCAATCTTGATGATTCTCTCAGATGATGATCAGTACACCAAAACCACTTGGCTCACCAAGTTTCGTTTTTCTAGGTTAAACCGTTCGTTTGCAGTTACCGTTTTCATTATTAGGTTTCACTCTGTTTTCTCCTATAGGGATACATGTATTTGGAACTCTAAATCAAACACGGTTTGTGCTAGCTCTTTGAAACTTGACACAATAAAGCAGTTTCAAGTTATATCCCTATTGTTTGCTTGCTGTTGATGTAGCCAAAAGCAGAGAGTGGCGAAAATAACTTTCATGGAAAGGGGTGGCCAAGCTTCCAAAAAACTAGGAGTTTCCTGAAATCTCAGCCAACATTTTTTCACCCAATCTTGATGATTCTTTCAGGTATTTATCAGTACACCAAAACCACTTGGCTCACCAAATTTCGTTCTTCTAGGTTAAACCGTTCGTTTGCAGTAACCGTTTTCATTTTTAGGTTTCACTCTGTTTTCTCCTACAGGGATACATGTATTTGGAACTCTAAATCAAACACGGTTTGTGCTAGCTCTTTGAAACTTGACACAATAAAGCAGTTTCAAGTTATATCCCTATTGTTTGCTTACTGTTGATGTAGCCAAAAGCAGAGAGTGGCGAAAATCACTTTCATGGAAAGGGGTTGCCATGCTTCCAAAAAACTACGAGGTGCCTGAAATATCAGCAAACATTTTTTCACCCAATATTGATGATTCTTTCAGGTAATGATCAGTACACCAAAAGCACTAGGCTCACCAAGTTTCGTTCTTCTAGGTTAAACCGTTCGTTTGCAGTAACCGTTTTCACTTTTAGGTTTCACTCTGTTTTCTCCTATGGGGATACATGTATTTGGAACTCTAAATCAAACACGGTTTGTGCTAGCTCTTTGAAACTTGACACAATAAAGCAGTTTCAAGTTACATCCCTATTGTTTGCTTGCTGTTGATGTAGCCAAAAGCAGAGAGTGCCGAAAATCACTTTCATGGAAAGGGGTTGCCAAGCTTTCAAAAAACTACGAGTTTCCTGAAATTTAAGCCAATATTTTTTCACCCAATCTTGATGATTTTTTCAGGTAATGATCAGTACACCAAAACAACTAGGCTCACCAAGTTTCGTTCTTCTAGGTTAAACCGTTCGTTTGCAGTAACCGTTTTGATTTTTAGGTTTCACTCTGTTTTCTCCTATAGGGATACATGTATTTGGAACTCTAAATCAAACAGGGTTTGTGCTAGCTCTTTGAAACTTGACACAATAAAGCAGTTTCAAGTTCTATCTCTATGGTTTGTATGCTGTTGATGTAGCCCTAAGAAGAGACTGGCGAAAATCACTTTCATGGAAAGGGGTTGCCAATCTTCCAAAAAACTACGAGTTGCCTGAAATCTCAGCAAACATTATTTCACCCAATCTTGATGATTCTATCAGGTAATGATCAGTACACCAAAACCACTTGGCTCACCAAATTTCGTTCTTCTAGGTTAAACCGTTCGTTTGCAGTAACCCTTTACATTTTTAGGTTTCAATCTGTTTTCTCCTATAGGGATACATGTATTTGGAACTCTAAATCAAACACGGTTTGTGCTAGCTCTTTGAAACTTACACAATAAAGCAGTTTGAAGTTCTATCTCTATGGTATGTTTGCTGTTGATGTAGCCCTAAGCAGAGACTGGCGAAAATCACTTTCAAGGAAAGGGGTTGCCAAGCTTCCAAAAAACTACGAGTTTCCTGAAATCTCAGCCAACATTTTTTCACCCAATCTTGATGATTCTTTCAGGTAATGATCAGTACACCAAAACCACTAGGCTCACCAAGTTTCGTTCTTCTAGGTTAAACCGTTCTTTTGTTGTAACCGTTTTCATTTTTAGGTTTTACTCTGTTTTCTCCTAAAGGGATACATGTATTTGAAACTCTAAATCAAACACGGTTTTTGCTAGCTCGTTGAAACTTGACAAAATTAAGCAGTTTCAACTTCTATCTCTATGGTTTCTTTGCTGTTGATGTAGCCCTAAGCAGAGACTGGCGAAAATCACTTTCATGGAAAGGGGTTGCCAAGCTTCCAAAAAACTACGAGTTGGCTGAAATCTCAGCCAATATTTTTTCACCCAAACTTGATGATTCTTTCAGGTAATGATCAGTACACCAAAACCACTTGGCTCACCAAATTTCGTTCTTCTAGGTTAAACCGTTCGTTTGCAGTAACCGTGTTCATTTTTAGGTTTCACTCTGTTTTCTCCTTTAGTGATACATGTATTTGGAACTCTAAATCAAACACGGTTTGTACTAGCTCTTTGAAAGTTGACACAATAAAGGAGTTTCAAGTTCTTTCTCTATGGTTTGTTTGCTGTTGATGTAGCCCTAAGCAGAGAATGGCGAAAATCACTTTCATGGAAAGGGGTTGCCAAGCTTCCAAAAAACTACGAGTTGCCTGAAATCTCAGCCAACATTTATTCACCCAATCTTGAGGATTCTTTCAGGTAATGATCAGTACACCAAAACCACTTGGCTCACCAAATTTCGTTCTTCTAGGTTAAACTGTTCGTTTGCAATAACCGTTTTTATTTTTAGGTTTCACTCTGTTTTCTCCTATAGGGATACATGTATTTGGAACTCTAAATCAAACACGGTTTGTGCTAGCTCTTTGCAAGTTGACACAATAAAGCAGTTTCAAGTTCTTTCTCTATGGTTTGTTTGCTGTTGATGTAGCCCTAAGCAGAGAATGGCGAAAATCACTTTCATGGAAAGGGGTTGCCAAGCTTCCAAAAAACTACGAGTTGCCTGAAATCTCAGCAAACATTTTTTCACCCAAGCTTGATGATTCTTTCAGGTAATGATCAGTACACCAAAACCACTTGGCTCACCAAATTTCGTTGTTTTAGGTTAAACCGTTCGTTTGCAGTAACCGTTTTCATTTTTAGGATTCACTCTGTTTTCTCCTATAAGGATACATGTATTTGGAACTCTAAATCAAACACGGTTTGTGCTAGCTCTTTGAAACTTGACACAATAAAGCAGTTTCAAGTTCTATCTCTATGGTTTGTTTGCTGTTGATGTAGCCCTAAGCAGAGACTGGCGAAAATCACTTTCATAGAAAGGGGTTGCCAAGCTTTCAAAAAACTACGAGTTGCCTGAAATCTCAGCCAACATTTTTTCACCCAATCTCTATGATACTTTCAGGTAATGATCAGTACACCAAAGTCACTTGGCTCACCAAATTTCTTTCTTCTAGGTTAAACCGTTCGTTTGCAGTAACCGTTTTCATTTTTAGGTTTCACTCTGTTTTCTCCTATAGGTTTACATGTATTTGGAACTCTAAATCAAACACGGTTTGTGCTAGCTCTTTGAAACTTGACACAATAAAGCAGTTTCAAGTTCTATCTCTGTGCTTTGTTTGCTATTGATGTAGCCCTAAGCAGAGACTGGCGAAAATCACTTTCATGGAAAGGGGTTGCCAAGCTTCCAAAAAACTACGAGTTTCCTGAAATCTCAGCCAACATTTTTTCACCCAATCTTGATGATTCTTTCAGGTAATGATCAGTACACCAAAACCTCTTGGCTCACCAAATTTCTTTCTTCTAGGTTAAACCGTTCGTTTGCAGTAACCGTTTTCATTTTTAGGTTTCACTCTGTTTTCTCCTGTAGGGATACATGTATTTGGAACTCTAAATCAAACACGGTTTGTGTTTGCTCTTTGTAACTTGACACAATAAAGCAGTTTCAAGTTCTATCTCTTTCGTTGGTTTGCTGTTGATGTAGCCCTAAGCAGAGACTGGCGAAAATCACTTTCATGGAAAGGGGTTGCCAAGCTTCCAAAAAACTACGAGTTGCCTGAAATCTCAGCCAACATTATTTCACCCAATCTTGATGATTCTTTCAGGTAATAATCAGTACACCAAAACCACTTGGCTCACCAAATTTCGTTCTTCTAGGTTAAACCGTTCGTTGGCAGTAACCGTTTTTATTTTTAGGTTTCACTCTGTTTTCTCTTGTAAGGATAAATGTATTTGGAACTCTAAATGAAACACGGTTTGGGCTATCTCTTTGAAACTTGACACAATAATGCAGTTTCAAGTTCTATCTCTATGGTTTGTTTGCTGTTGATGTAGCCCTAAGCAAGACTGGCGAAAATCACTTTCATGGAAAGGGGTTGCCAAGCTTCCAAAAAACTACGAGTTGCCTGAAATCTCAGCAAACATTTTTTCACCCAATCTAGATGATTCTTTCAGGTAACGATCAGTACACCAAAACCACTTGGCTCACCATATTTTCTTCTTCTAGGTTAAACGTTTCGTTTGCAGTAACCGTTTTCATTTTTAGGTTTCACTCTGTTTTCTCCTAAAGGGATACAAGTATTTTGAAGTCTAAATCAAACACGGTTTGTGCTAGCTCTTTGTAACTTGATACAATAATGCAGTTTCAAGTTCTATCCCTATGGTTTGTTTGCTGTTGATTTAGCCCTAAGCAGAGACTGGCGAAAATCACTTTCATGGAAAGGGGTTGCCAAGCTTCCAAAAAACTCCGAGTTGCCTGAAATCTCAGCCAACATTTTTTCACCCAATATTGATGATTCTTTCAGGTAATGATCAGTACACCAAAACCACTAGGCTCACTAAGTTTCGTTCTTCTAGGTTAAACCGTTCCTTTGCAGTAACCGTTTAAATTTTTAGGTTTCACTCTGTTTTCTCCTTTAGGGATACATGTATTTGGAACTCTAAATCAAACACGGTTTGTGCTAGCTCTTTGAAACTTGACACAATAAAGCAGTTTCAAGTTCTATCTCTATGGTTTGTTTGCTGTTGATGTAGCCCTATGCAGAGACTTGCGAAAATCACTTTCATGGAAAGGGGTTGCCAATCTTCTAAAAAACTACAAGTGTCATGAAATCTCAGCAAACATTTTTTCACCCAATCTTGATGATACTTTCAGGAAATGATCAGTACACCAAAACCACTAGGCTCACCAAGTTTCGTTCTTCTAGGTTAAACCGTTCGTTTGCAGTAACCGTTTTCATTTTTAGGTTTCACTCTGTTTTCTCCTATAGGGATACATGTATTTGGAACTCTAAATCAAACACGGTTTGTGCTAGCTCTTTGAAACTTGACACAATAAAGCAGTTTCAAGTTCTATCTCTATGGTTTCTTTGCTGCTGATGTAGCCCTAAGAAGAGACTGGCGAAAATCACTTTCATGGAAATAGGTTGCCAAGCTTCCAAAAAACTACGAGTTGCCTGAAATCTCAGCCAACATTTTTTCACCCAATCTTGATGATTCTTTCAGGTAATGATCAGTACACCAAAACCACATGGCTCACCAAATTTCGTTTTTCTAGATTAAACCGTTCGTTTGCAGTAACCGTTTTCATTTTTAGGTTTCACTCTGTTTTCTCCTATAGGGATACATGTATTTGGAACACTAAATAAATCACGGTTTGGGCTAGCTCTTAGAAACTTGACACAATAAAGCAGTTTCAAGTTCTATCTCTATGGTTTGTTTGCTGTTGATGTAGCCCTAAGCAGAGACTGGCGAAAATCACTTTCATGGAAAGGGGTTGCCAAGCTTTCAAAAAACTACGAGTTGCCTGAAATCTCAGCAAACATTTTTTCACCCAATCTAGATGATTCTTTCAGGTAACGATCAGTACACCAAAACCACTTGGCTCACCATATTTTCTTCTTCTAGGTTAAACGTTTCGTTTGCAGTAACCGTTTTCATTTTTAGGTTTCACTCTGTTTTCTCCTAAAGGGATACAAGTATTTTGAAGTCTAAATCAAACACGGTTTGTGCTAGCTCTTTGTAACTTGACACAATAATGCAGTTTCAAGTTCTATCCCTATGGTTTGTTTGCTGTTGATTTAGCCCTAAGCAGAGACTGGCGAAAATCACTTTCATGGAAAGGGGTTGCCAAGCTTCCAAAAAACTCCGAGTTGCCTGAAATCTCAGCCAACATTTTTTCACCCAATATTGATGATTCTTTCAGGTAATGATCAGTACACCAAAACCACTAGGCTCACTAAGTTTCGTTCTTCTAGGTTAAACCGTTCCTTTGCAGTAACCGTTTAAATTTTTAGGTTTCACTCTGTTTTCTCCTTTAGGGATACATGTATTTGGAACTCTAAATCAAACACGGTTTGTGCTAGCTCTTTGAAACTTGACACAATAAAGCAGTTTCAAGTTCTATCTCTATGGTTTGTTTGCTGTTGATGTAGCCCTATGCAGAGACTTGCGAAAATCACTTTCATGGAAAGGGGTTGCCAATCTTCTAAAAAACTACAAGTGTCATGAAATCTCAGCAAACATTTTTTCACCCAATCTTGATGATACTTTCAGGTAATGATCAGTACACCAAAACCACTAGGCTCACCAAGTTTCGTTCTTCTAGGTTAAACCGTTCGTTTGCAGTAACCGTTTTCATTTTTAGGTTTCACTCTGTTTTCTCCTATAGGGATACATGTATTTGGAACTCTAAATCAAACACGGTTTGTGCTAGCTCTTTGAAACTTGACACAATAAAGCAGTTTCAAGTTCTATCTCTATGGTTTCTTTGCTGCTGATGTAGCCCTAAGAAGAGACTGGCGAAAATCACTTTCATGGAAATAGGTTGCCAAGCTTCCAAAAAACTACGAGTTGCCTGAAATCTCAGCCAACATTTTTTCACCCAATCTTGATGATTCTTTCAGGTAATGATCAGTACACCAAAACCACATGGCTCACCAAATTTCGTTTTTCTAGATTAAACCGTTCGTTTGCATTAACCGTTTTCATTTTTAGGTTTCACTCTGTTTTCTCCTATAGGGATACATGTATTTGGAACACTAAATAAATCACGGTTTGGGCTAGCTCTTAGAAACTTGACACAATAAAGCAGTTTCAAGTTCTATCTCTATGGTTTGTTTGCTGTTGATGTAGCCCTAAGCAGAGACTGGCGAAAATCACTTTCATGGAAAGGGGTTGCCAAGCTTTCAAAAAACTACGAGTTGCCTGAAATCTCAGCCAACATTTTTTCGCCCAATCTTGATGATTCTTTCAGGTAATGATCAGTACACCAAAGCCACTTGGCTCACCAAATTTCTTTCTTCTAGGTTAAACCGTTGGTTTGCAGTAACCGTTTTCATTTTTAGGTTTCACTCTGTTTTCTCCTATAGGTTTACATGTATTTGGAACTCTAAATCAAACACGGTTTGTGCTAGATCTTTGAAACTTGACACAATAAAGCAGTTTCAAGTTCTATCTCTGTGCTTTGTTTGCTGTTGATGTAGCCCTAAGCAGAGACTGGCGAAAATCACTTTCATGGAAAGGGGTTGCCAAGCTTCCAAAAAACTACGAGTTTCCTGAAATCTCAGCCAACATTTTTTCACCCAATCTTGATGATTCTTTCAGGTAATGATCAGTACACCAAAACCTCTTGGCTCACCAAATTTCGTTCTTCTAGGTTAAACCGTTCGTTTGCAGTAACCCTTTACATTTTTAGGTTTCAATCTGTTTTCTCCTATAGGGATACATGTATTTGGAACTCTAAATCAAACACGGTTTGTGCTAGCTCTTTGAAACTTACAAAATAAAGCAGTTTCAAGTTCTATCTCTATGGTATGTTTGCTGTTGATGTAGCCCTAAGCAGAGACTGGCGAAAATCACTTTCAAGGAAAGGGGTTGCCAAGCTTCCAAAAAACTACGAGTTTCCTGAAATCTCAGCCAACATTTTTTCACCCAATCTTGATGATTCTTTCAGGTAATGATCAGTACACCAAAACCACTAGGCTCACCAAGTTTCGTTCTTCTAGGTTAAACCGTTCGTTTGCAGTAACCGTTTTCAATTTTAGGTTTCACTGTGTTATCTCCTATAGGGATACATATATTTGGAACACTAAATCAAACACGGTTTGTGCTAGCTCTTTTAAACTTGACACAATAAAGCAGTTTCAAGTTCTATCTCTATGGTTTGTTTGCTGTTGATGTAGCCCTAAGCAGAGACTGGCGAAAATCACTTACATGGAAAGGAGTTGACAAGCTGCCAAAAAACTACGAGTTTCCTGAAATCTCAGCCAACATTTTTTCACCCAATTTTCATGATACTTTCAGGTAACTATCAGGACACCAAAACCACTAGGCTCACCAAGTTTCGTTCTTTTAGGTTAAACCGTTCTTTTGTTGTAACCGTTTTCATTTTTAGGTTTTACTCTGTTTTCTCCTAAAGGGATACATGTATTTGAAACTCTAAATCAAACACGGTTTTTGCTAGCTCTTTGAAACTTGACAAAATTAAGCAGTTTCAACTTCTATCTCTATGGTTTCTTTGCTGTTGATGTAGCCCTAAGCAGAGACTGGCGAAAATCACTTTCATGGAAAGGGGTTGCCAAGCTTCCAAAAAACTACGAGTTGGCTGAAATCTCAGCCAATATTTTTTCACCCAAACTTGATGATTCTTTCAGGTAATGATCAGTACACCAAAACCACTTGGCTCACCAAATTTCGTTCTTCTAGGTTAAACCGTTCGTTTGCAGTAACCGTGTTCATTTTTAGGTTTCACTCTGTTTTCTCCTTTAGTGATACATGTATTTGGAACTCTAAATCAAACACGGTTTGTACTAGCTCTTTGAAAGTTGACACAATAAAGCAGTTTCAAGTTTTTTCTCTATGGTTTGTTTGCTGTTGATGTAGCCCTAAGCAGAGAATGGCGAAAATCACTTTCATGGAAAGGGGTTGCCAAGCTTCCAAAAAACTACGAGTTGCCTGAAATCTCAGCCAACATTTATTCACGCAATCTTGAGGATTCTTTCAGGTAATGATCAGTATACCAAAACCACTTGGCTCACCAAATTTCGTTCTTCTAGGTTAAACTGTTCGTTTGCAATAACCGTTTTTATTTTTAGGTTTCACTCTGTTTTCTCCTATAGGGATACATGTATTTGGAACTCTAAATCAAACACGGTTTGTGCTAGCTCTTTGCAAGTTGACACAATAAAGCAGTTTCAAGTTCTTTCTCTATGGTTTGTTTGCTGTTGATGTAGCCCTAAGCAGAGAATGGCGAAAATCACTTTCATGGAAAGGGGTTGCCAAGCTTCCAAAAAACTACGAGTTGCCTGAAATCTCAGCAAACATTTTTTCACCCAAGCTTGATGATTCTTTCAGGTAATGATCAGTACACCAAAACCACTTGGCTCACCAAATTTCGTTGTTTTAGGTTAAACCGTTCGTTTGCAGTAACCGTTTTCATTTTTAGGATTCACTCTGTTTTCTCCTATAAGGATACATGTATTTGGAACTCTAAATCAAACACGGTTTGTGCTAGCTCTTTGAAACTTGACACAATAAAGCAGTTTCAAGTTCTATCTCTATGGTTTGTTTGCTGTTGATGTAGCCCTATGCAGAGACTGGCGAAAATCACTTTCATGGAAAGGGGTTGCCAATCTTCCAAAAAACTATAAGTGTCATGAAATCTCAGCAAACATTTTTTCACCCAATCTCTATGATACTTTCAGGTAATGATCAGTACACCAAAACCACAAGCCTCACCAAGTTTCGTTCTTCTAGGTTAAACCGTTCGTTTGCAGTAACCGTGTTCAATTTTAGGTTTCACTCTGTTTTCTCCTATAGAAATACATGTATTTGGAACTCTAAATCAAACACGGTTTGTGCTAGGTCTTTGAAACTTGACACAATAAAGCAGTTTCAAGTTCTATCTCTATGGTTTCTTTGCTGTTGATGTAGCCCTAAGCAGAGACTGGCAAAAATCACTTACATGGAAAGGGGTTGCCAAGCTTTCAAAAATCTACGACTTTCCTGAAATCTCAGCCATCATTTTTTCACCCAATTTGATGATTCTTTCAGGTAATGATTAGTACACCAAAACCACTTGGCTCACCAAATTTCGTTCTTCTAGGTTAAACCGTTCCTTTGCAATAACCGTTTTTATTTTTAGGTATCACTCTGTTTTCTCCTATAGGGATACATGTATTTGGAACTCTAAATCAAACACGGTTTGTGCTAGCTCTTTGAAAGTTGACACAATAAAGCAGTTTCAAGTTCTATCTCTATGGTTTGTTTGCTGTTGATGTAGCCCTAAGCAGAGACTGGCGAAAATCACTTTCATGGAAAGGGGTTGCCAAGCTTCCATAAAACTACGAGTTGCCTGAAATCTCAGCCAACATTTTTTCACCCAATCTTGATGATTCTTTCAAGTAATGATCAGTACACCAAAACCACTTGGCTCACCAAATTTCATTGTTCTAGGTTAAACCGTTCGTTTGCAGTAACTGTTTTCATTTTTAGGATTCACTCTGTTTAATCCTATAAGGATACATGTATTTGGAACTCTAAATCAAACACGGTTTGTGCTAGCTCTTTGAAACTTGACACAATAAAGCAGTTTCAAATTCTATCTCTATGGTTTGTTTTCTGTTGATGTAGCCCTATGCAGAGACTGGCGAAAATCACTTTAATGGAAAGGGTTGCCAATCTTCCAAAAAACTACAAGTGTCATGAAATCTCAGGAAACATTTTTTCTCCCAATATTTATGATACTTTCAGGTAATGATCAGTACACCAAAACCACTAGGCACACCAAGTTTCGTTCTTCTAGGTTAAACCGTTCGTTTGCAGTAACCGTTTTCATTTCTAGGTTTCACTCTGTTTTCTCCTATAGGGATACATGTATTTGGAACTCTAAATCAAACACGGTTTGTGCTAGATCTTTGAAACTTGACACAATAAAGCAGTTTCAAGTTCTATCTCTATGGTTTGTTTGCTGTTGATGTAACCCTAAGAAGAGACTGGCGAAAATCACTTTCATGGAAATAGTTTGCCAAGCTTCCAAAAAACTACGAGTTTCCTTAAATCTCAGCAAACATTTTTTCACCCAATCTTGATGATTCTTTCAGGTAATGATCAGTACACCAAAACCACATGGCTCACCAAATTTCGTTTTTCTAGGTTAAACCGTTCGTTTGCAGTAACCGTTTTCATTTTTAGGTTTCACTCTGTTTTCTCCTATAGGGATACATGTATTTGGAACTCTAAATCAAACACGGTTTGTGCTAGCTCTTTGAAACTTGACACAATAAAGCAGTTTCAAGTTCTATCTCTATGGTTTGTTTGCTGTTGATGTAGCCCTATGCAGAGACTTGCGAAAATCACTTTCATGGAAAGGGGTTGCCAATCTTCTAAAAAACTACAAGTGTCATGAAATCTCAGCAAACATTTTTTCACCCAATCTTGATGATACTTTCAGGTAATGATCAGTACACCAAAACCACTAGGCTCACCAAGTTTCGTTCTTCTAGGTTAAACCGTTCGTTTGCAGTAACCGTTTTCATTTTTAGGTTTCACTCTGTTTTCTCCTATAGGGAGTACATGTATTTGGAACTCTAAATCAAACACGGTTTGTGCTAGCTCTTTGAAACTTGACACAATAAAGCAGTTTCAAGTTCTATCTCTATGGTTTCTTTGCTGCTGATGTAGCCCTAAGAAGAGACTGGCGAAAATCACTTTCATGGAAATAGGTTGCCAAGCTTCCAAAAAACTACGAGTTGCCTGAAATCTCAGCCAACATTTTTTCACCGAATCTTGATGATTCTTTCAGGTAATGATCAGTACACCAAAGCCACTTGGCTCACCAAATTTCTTTCTTCTAGGTTAAACCGTTCGTTTGCAGTAACCGTTTTCATTTTTAGGTTTCACTCTGTTTTCTCCTATAGGTTTACATGTATTTGGAACTCTAAATCAAACACGTTTGTGCTAGCTCTTTGAAACTTGACACAATAAAGCAGTTTCAAGTTCTATCTCTGTGCTTTGTTTGCTATTGATGTAGCCCTAAGCAGAGACTGGCGAAAATCACTTTCAAGGAAAGGGGTTGCCAAGCTTCCAAAAAACTACGAGTTTCCTGAAATCTCAGCCAACATTTTTTCACCCAATCTTGATGATTCTTTCAGGTAATGATCAGTACACCAAAACCTCTTGGCTCACCAAATTTCGTTCTTCTAGTTTAAACCGTTCGTTGGCAGTAACCGTTTTCATTTTTAGGTTTCACTCTGTTTTCTCCTGTAGGGATACATGTATTTGGAACTCTAAATCAAACACGGTTTGTGTTTGCTCTTTGTAACTTGACACAATAAAGCAGTTTCAAGTTCTATCTCTTTCGTTGGTTTGCTGTTGATGTAGCCCTAAGCAGAGACTGGCGAAAATCACTTTCATGGAAAGGGGTTGCCAAGCTTCCAAAAAATTACGAGTTGCCTGAAATCTCAGTCAACATTTTTTCACCCAATTTTGATGATTCTTTCAGGTAGTGATCAGTATACCAAAACCACTTGGCTCACCAAATTTCGTTCTTCTAGGTTAAACTGTTCGTTTGCAGTAACCGTGTTCATTTTTAGGTTTCACTCTGTTTTCTCCTTTAGGGATACATGTATTTGGAACTCTAAATCAAACACGGTTTGTGATAGGTCTTTGAAACTTGACACAAT